>NC_137190.1:28482597-28500097 GCF_960531495.2 Zeus faber | reverse complement strand
TCTGACAAACTGACTATAATAAAAATGACTTGATTTTGTGTGACTTGTATGTTTTGACCAGTGAACTTCAGCTATCCCTCCTTGGAAGAACCAAAGCCTCAGCCAGAGACCCAGACTGACCCCACGCCCCAGAGCCCTCCGGTCCCTGCGCAGGTCAATGGAGTTGCTCCAGTAGAGCAGTCCTTCCCTGACAATCCCACAGCAACAGACAGGTTGCCAGATACTGTAGATTCCCCCATTATCTGCTCCAAAAACCCTGCACTGGATGTATCAAAGAAAAGCCTTGTGACTGGTGCGCCGGTCCCTGCTGCAGCTAAGGCCATTCCACAGGTACTCCATTATTTAATGTGTCTGTAGCGTTCACTTCAAACCAAGTTTATTGGTGGAGCCCTTTATCACAGCTACAGTCTCATAAGACTTTACAGGCCCACGCCAAAATGACATTACTGATGACAACCACGTACCCAAACCCTTCTAATGAGAAAGTAAACATTACCTTAATGGCCAGTGAGAAAATAACATTGGAAAGAGTACTTGACTGCTGGACAAGCAATGATGTCAGGTGAAACGATATAGGTAATAATAAGAATAAAATGTTACTTATATAGCACCTGTACTACATGAAATGCAGCTCAAAGTGCTTCAGAAATGTGTAAAAGGAAAACCAATTAAAACAATTACAATTATTGCGGAGTAGATAAAAGGCAGCCAAAAGGAGCTTCATGTCACATTAAGACCTGCAGAACGGACAAGAAAAAGCAACAACGTATAAATGATCCATTATCCATAGTAATACTGTGGTAATGATAGTTGAACCCCAGCTACAGAAGACCTGCCGGACTACTGTTCAGGTCCACTCACCGCAGTCCTGATGGTCACATTAGGTCAGCTGCTTTGAATGTGAAAGGAAAGGTTTATACCAGACCTGTTGCCAGGCTGATTGTTCTGCCTGCTCTCCTGGAAATGGAGACATAGACAGTCACCCTAACCTGTGGGACATAGAGGTGCGAACTCTACTAGGCACCAATGTCCTAGCCATATAAAAATAAAATCCACAAGTGAGACATCTTTATAAGCAACTTGAGATGTCTTTGTGATGTCACAACTCTCCCCCTATAAAGCCACACACACACACACACACACACACACACACACACACACACACACACACACACACACACACACACACACACACACACACACACACACACACACACACACACACACACACACACACACACACACACACACACACACACACACAGAGCGAACAGTCAAGAGGAGGGCCGTAATGCGACAACCAGGATGCCAGTCACCATAAAAGCCCAAGAACAAAACCCAAGAAGCTCTCGTCAACGTACGCCAAAGAGGAGGAAGGCAGATACAAATACACAGACACACATATCACAAGAGAATCCTCTCCAGCCCTTTGTTTTAATTGATAACTTGTAGCAAATGCCAGTATTTCCCTTGCTCTTATCAAAAATGATTCTATATATTTTGTCCTGTGAGCTGGATAGAGCCTGAACAATTTCTACAATAGTTGGTGTAAAACATAAAAGGCCAGCAGCAGCAGTTTTAGTCAGGATGTAGCAATAGATGTGTGGGCAGTCAGCCAGCACAGCTTTAGTTCTGATGCAAATACATTTCAGGTCGTAGTAGTAGTAGTAGTAGTAATAACTTGATCTTCGCTAACCAGTGTCATCACTGCATTCCACTTGACGGTGAGGTTTTTCGCGTCTGCTCTCCTTTCATAGATCGACCGCACCAAGAAGCCCACCGTGCGGGTGTCGGATGATGCAAAGCCCAGCCAGGCAAATGGGCAAGCTCGGGATCTCGCTTCGAATGGCCCATCTGTGCCCGACCGGTCGGCCAAGCCCCCCTTCAAGCTCAGCGGTTCCCTGTCCGAGGATCAGCCGGGTCAGGCCACAAACAATGTGGCTGGGGCTGCAGAGAACGGCAGGCCAGGTCAGGATGAAGACACCCAGGACCCCGGCACCGCAGAGGAGAGCAGAGGGAAGGACGTGGGAGAGAAAGACGCCAAAGAAAGGGAGCAAAACGAGAAGAGGAGGAAGGACGAAGAGGACAGAAGGCACCAAGATAGAAAGAGGCTGGAGAGGCAGAAGGCAGAGGAGGAGGAGGAGAAGAAGAACCGGGTTGGGGGAGACAAGGGTAGGAAGGGCAAGGAGCAAAACTCTGACACGCCCGGCAAGAGCACCTCCTTGGACTCTCCTGCTCCCAACCACATCATCAGCGAGGTTAAGGTTGGTTCTTTTTCAGTCTTAATCTCAAGCCTGTATGTCAGTCTTTTGCTGCTGGGGAAAAAAGTGAATAAAATTCGGGTCCAATGTATTGTGGCTGTGTATCACCATATCTGAATGTGTGAAAACATTTTGTTTGAATACATTCAAATGTGTGAATGTGTGAAAATATTTGTTTGAATACATTCAAATGTTTAAATGTGTAAAAAATACCGACACAAATTAGGTATAATTTTTGAATCCGTAAGGAGATCTGTACAGAAGCACATAAGAGCTCGTAATTTTGATATCTTTTCTCCGAAAAACATTATTTAAGGACCCCAAAACCAGGGACGTACCGCACGTTCATGCACGTGCACATGCATACGCTTATGCACACACCATAGGGGAACAAATATTTCAGTGCTTATTTTTAATTATTATTATTATGAGGTCCGGCCCCCGAAGTTAGCGGAGACCCCTATGGCTCCATTGCACAATTGCATCGTGCAAGATGCGTAGTCTAGACTCCTCAGTTGTACCTAAAATACTTAACTGGACCCCGTGGATTGCTGCCTGCACCTATATTTATTTATTATTGGCGGCTGAATCCCCTACTGTTATTGTTCAGGAAAAATTCTCAGAATTTTTAAATCTAAAGCTATTTGAAACAGAAGAACGGAAGAAGTAAATTACATGGTTGACATCTTGTTTGAACTGGTATGTCACAAACATCTTGTGGTTTAAGTTTCTTGCAAATTGATCCACATATTGCGCAGAAGTTAAAAACCGACAAATTTGACCCAAGTCACAGACACGGTCTATGACATTAAACGCCAACTTATGTCTAACCCGGCTAAAAGTATATGAAATACAACAGTGACATAAGCTAGAAACATGGTGGAGGTGTTGTTTAAACCGGTAACCGTTTAAACCAGCCACATACGGAGCAGAAAGTAGTGAAAAACTGACCAAATATGACCCCAAATATTCAACTGGTAGTGCTTGACTAACATGCTACTATTCATAAACAAAATGAATGACATGAGATTAAAATGAGTAAGACGCTTTATGACGTCATCATACCTTTTACTATAAATGTTGAGGTTCTGATTCAGAATGTATATTCAAACTCTGTCCAGTGTTTGCTGTAGACTCCGTTGCTCTCTAGTGGTTAGAGATAACAAACTAGCTACTAACATAAATACACTTGCGTATGTATTTATGAACCTTCTTACCTGGTAGATGTCCGTGGATCTGTTCTATTCATATTTTATCCCTGTGGTCCCGATTACTTTGCTGGATTAATGAAAAATACGAAAATCAGCAGTCCACAAAAACTTCAAGTTGAATCCACTCCAATGTACAAGTGAGTGATACCTTCAAGATCCATCAAGGTGTTGGGGAAAATAGAAGGCATGATATGGTAATTACTCACAGAAATACCACAACGTTTTTTCATATTTTATGGGAACGTAACTATTGAAAATGTAATTCAAGGGAAAAAAGGTCACCACTAAAGTTACTGGGTGACGCAGTGTCCACACTGCATTACCCAGGAACGATCATAATTCTTAAAACACCTTTCTTCAGGGATATTTAAACTAAACACCAGAAGAGAAACATTCAGACGTAACTCCATGTTTATTGGTCCAGTCATAGAAGTCCACAATGTTTGTAAGAAACCAAAATACTAATATGTACCTAAAAGGAATAAACTGGTCCCTGTGTATTGCTGCCTGCAGCTATAGTTATTATTATTATGTCCACCGTGCGTGACCGAAAATGTCCCAGTTTGTCCGGAAAACTTCCGGTTTCAAGCTGTGTACGAGTCTCGACGAATATCTGTAAAATACCAGGTAACACTTTATAATAAGTTGCTTTTAATAAGGGTTAATAGTTAGTAAGGTCCTTATAAGATGCTCATTGACATTATTGTGTTTATTATTAAGACTGGTGTTAATAATCGCAATTAATTGCAGTAAACTTTTTACTTATAACAGTAAACAGTTGACTTGCAGTTAAAGTCCCTGTAAATTAAATTCAGTGATTTGTTTCTAAACGGATTATACATGTGAAAAAACAGTTGCTGAAAACATGCGAAAAGACTGAACTGTGTTGCACAGAATTGCGGTTTCTCACTATTTTTGTGATCTGGATTTTTTGGGTGGGCCTAAATCAGGTCTTGATGACTATGCACTGTGGCCCTACTTTTCATGCCCCCCCCTAACACAGCTTATGCTTAATAACATTATCGTGTTAGTAAGACTAGTGTTAATAATAGCACTTATTGACAGTTATACACGGTCTCTGTAAAGAGTGAGAGGATTCAGTGATTTCTTTCTAAACAAATTATACAGATTTTATGAAATTGTCCAGACGTTACCCGGATAGGCTGTATGTGTGAACGCAGATGTCCGAATGATTTGACCCGGACATTACCTGGACTTTACCCAGTTGGCACCCTTGTACAAAATCCGGGTAGTGGCCGATTGAGTGGTATATGTGAACGGAGCATGTGATTGTCCGGATCATTCACAGTGAGTGGGCGTGTCGTGTGTTGAAGATGTCTCTATCAGGCAGCAATTATTTACCACAGTGCGTAGCTGCTGCATACTCCTTTCTGCTTTCTTTATTATTCCTTTTCTCTCTTTCCTTTATATTGCAGATACTTCCAAAAACATGGAGTATCAACACAAAAAAAGCCCAACTCCTGATAAAAAAGCCCAACTACTAATAAATCTGTACCCTCGTCCGCTATTTTGGGTGTGCTGTAAAACTCCTGAGCGTCATTGCGTTACGTCCTGCCTCCTGCACACTCTACCCAGGCTCTACGCCTCGTCTTAACCATGCTGTGTATTTCCAGGTAGTGTAAACCCATCTGACATGGACAATCTGTTTTTTGCTATATGTGTGAAAATGTAAATCCGGACATTGTCTTGAGTGCATGTGTGAAAGCAGCTTTTGAAAACCATTCCTGAAAACATGTAAAAAGACTGTCTGAATTGTCACAATGTTCCGCTCACATGAGAAACAATAAAATAAATATAAATATGCGCAGAATTTGAGGCTCGCTGAGTGAATTAAAGAAAGACCTAACTAGTCCAGGCAGATCCTCCGCTGCTTCACTTCTCCACTTCATGGTTGTTCTTGCAACAGGTTTAGGCAGTTTGACTTCCTTGTCTGCGGGGATTAGGTGCAGCAAGATTTAGGCAGTTTGACTTACTTGCCTGCGGGGATTAGGTGCAGCAAGATTTAGGCAGTTTGACTTACTTGCCTGCGGGGATTAGGTGCCGCAAGACTTAGGCAGTTTGATTTACTAGCCTGCGGGGGTTAGGTGCAGCAAGACGTAGTCAGTTTCCCAGCGCAGCACAGGGAACCGTGTGATATGCATTGTGGACAGTGGTGCAAGAGTTATCCACCGTGTTCTACTCTAAACTGCTTGTTTTACTAAACAGCCTTTATTTACTAAACAGCCTTTATTTTGGGAGTCCTCGTCTTCAATTCCTCTTTTTTTTTTTTTTTTAACCTTGAGAATGATAACTAGAGCTGCACACCACCATCCTAAGCAATGACGCTCTTGTCTGTGAACAATCAGGGGTCTTCAGTGCTATCACGTGACCGTTGCAGAGATGAGAAATGCAGTATTTTTTATTAACTTCCCCTACAAAAAAGGACAGATTTAGATCAAACTCTGAGGACAGCATGGCGTAACAGGCCCAAATCCTGATTTTATTCTTCATGTCCATGGATACGTCGATTCCATGACATCCAATTCTTCACAACAATAACAATAGGGGGCTTCACAGCAAAGAAGGCTGGCTCCATGATTGGTTCGTGAAATGATATCCCTGATTCATTCGTCTGTCCGAGCATCCCCATTGGCTATTTAGTCGCTATTTATTTACTTAAACATGTAGGTTTCATTTATACATGTAGATTTGATTCGTAGCTGTTAACCTGGTATTCACACATTTAATTGAGTTCTGTGTGAACTTTTTTCCCACAAACAGATTTGTAACGGCAAACCTTTTCTGTAAATGTTGGCAAATGTTGTTTATGCACTCACAAACGGGAATTTATTTGTGCAAATATTTTTCATTTGTTCAAAAAATGTGATGCACAGCTACAAATCTCCTCACAGATCAAAGAATTGAATCGATTTGTTCAGATATGAATTACACATTCAAACATTGGAATTCATTTGATCAAAACGTTTTTACACATTTATTCATTTGAATGTATTCATACAAAATGTTTTGACAAATCCAAATATGGTGATACACAGCTACTATACAAATGACCTGAATTTTAATCCACAGGAAGACAGCAATTGAAAACCCATCCCATTTTCCATTAATTTGATAAAATGATCCCCAAAGGATCCTGTGACACCTAGTCGTTAAATAAAGCACACAGCCCAAAGACAAGGATTGCTAAAGATAAGACCATCAGCTTATGACAACTCCAACAAAAAAAGCCCCAAATCCTTTCAAGAGGAAGCATGTTGGATTATAATTATGTTAATTGTCACCCACAATTACATTTGAAATCAGCTATTGTGTGGAAAAACCCCAGGGGTACGGCTCTTAAGTACTTAGTAAGTACTATTAAATAGGAGTAAATCATAATGGTACTAAAGTAGTTCCTTGCAGTACTTGCCAAAATGCCCTTGCGTATTCGTGTTGGAGAAAGCTGTTTTGGTCACACGTGTGTGTGTGTGTGTGTGTGTGTGTGTGTGTGTGTGTGTGTGTGTGTGTGTGTGTGTGTGTGTGTGTGTGTGTGTGTGTGTGTGTGTGTGTGTGTGTGTGTGTGTGTGTGTGTGTGTGTGTGTGTGTGTGTGTGTGTGTCTGTGTGTGTGTGTGTGTGTGACAGAGAGAGCCCTTGACCCGAGCAAGGAGCGAGGAAATGGGCAGAAGTGTACCAGGACTACCCATCGGCTGGATGAAGGTGACAGAAAAATGTTGTATCATAAGAGACTATCAACAACTTTGCCGCCCAATGTTTTTTCCCACCCTTCACACACTTGAACCCTTCTTACTTTTTTGTTTGGATCCGTTCCAAATTGCTGCCGCTAGTTCCTGGACACGGTGACCGGTACCTACCGTTATTACCACTCCCCGACCAACCGTGTCCACCTGTACCCGCCGGAGGTGATCGTGCCCCAGACACCGCCCTCCACGCCGCCCACGTCCAAGCAGAAGCAGCTGCAGCCGTCCGAGGCCGAGCGTGGCCACGACGGTGAGAGGGAGCAGTCCAAGCTGAAGCGCTCCTACTCCTCCCCAGACATCAGTCAGGACCTGCGGGAGGAGGCGCAGAGGAAAGTCCCTGTTGCCGCCGCCATACCCACCATCAACAGAGAGACCAAGTAAGAGAGACTGTGCTCATAGTAAAGTAAGAATCATATACACACACAAAATGAAAGTCACTTGAAAGTGGCTTTGGCGGCTCTGTGGTTCATGGACCAGTCAACTTTTTTCTTTTTTCTTTTTTTTTTTTTTTAATTGATGATATGGCTCATATGATTTTATATTGATATCTACATTTTATACATAATGAGAATTGCTCCCACTTTACAGTATGCCACCTGTATTAAATTTTAAAACCCAGCCCTATAGACTCTATTGGGTTGGTGGGGAGAAAAATAAAAAAGAAATCAAAATCATACTTTTAAAGATGACTGATTCTCTATAATATAGAGAATCAGTCGAGAATCAGTCGTCCTTTCCCTGATGCTGCATAGTGTGTTGCTGCTGAATCGTCCACATATGAATGCATCACAACGTATCTTTGTTTTCCAGACCCGCCACTGCTAAAGTTTATGCTAAAGCGGAGATCGCCCGGCCGTCCGCAGCCAAGATTCGCAACTTGAACCCCGTGTTCGGGGGTCTGGGCGCCTCTCTGACGGGCTTGCGTAACCTAGGCAACACTTGCTACATGAACTCCATCCTGCAGTGTCTGTGCAACACTCCCACCATGGCCGACTACTTCAACAACAACTATTACCAGGAACACATCAACAGGTCGGGACCACATGAGCAAATCCAGTGCAGTCAGCGGTCTGAGTAGTACGACAAAAGTTGCAGTTGCAGTTCCTGTTCTTTGCTTGGAACTGGATTTGAGTTTATTATTCTGGTTTCGTTTTAAACAAATAACATCTCAATGGACGAACTAAAAGTTTAGAGCGCCTGAGATTTGATTCACCACGTAGCGTCACGTTGGGGAGGTGTCGGCCGAATAGACCAGAGTTGCATGACTTTTGTCTCACTTCCTCCAGGGCTAACATTCTGGGCCACAAGGGTGAGGTGGCGGAGGAGTTTGGGGTGATCATGAAGGCCTTGTGGTCGGGGCTCTACAAGTGCATCAGCCCGCGGGACTTCAAGATCACCATCGGGAAGATCAACGAGCAGTTCTCTGGTTACGACCAGCAGGACTCCCAGGAGCTGCTGCTCTTCCTGATGGACGGCCTCCACGAGGACCTCAACAAGGTGAGGGGGACAGACACGCCACGAAGGACGGCTGGGGAGACCAAATATCCAGCTTTTTTCCATTTTCTTTCCACTCACCGAACTGTCGGTAAGAGGAAGAGTGATGGAGGAGTGCAGAGAGAACGACAAAGGCCTTTCCAAAATCCTTAGTAATTGGTCTTTAATCGTGACGATATTGTGTCTTCTTCAGGCAGACAACAGGAAGCGCTACAAGGAGGAGGACAACGACCACCTGGACGACCAGAGAGCTGCCGACCTGGCTTGGAGCAAGCACAAGCTCCTCAATGAGTCCATTATCGTAGCGCTGTTCCAGGGTCAATTCAAATCCACCGTGCAGTGTCTCACCTGTCACCGCAAGTCCCGCACCTTCGAGACCTTCATGTACCTGTCGCTGCCGCTGGCCTCCACCAGCAAGTGCTCCCTGCAGGTCAGCCATTACTGATCCCAGCATTAGTGCCAGTACTAGTACATACCATAGTCATGCTTTTACATGTTTTTACATGTTTTTCCTTTTTTGTCACTACAATGAAAACTGAATGGGGGGGGGAAGACTCTTCCATAAGAGGGTCATTTGTATTTTTATAATTCACACATGACTATGCTTTGAATATACACACACATTTTTATTTATTCTTTTACTTTTTTAAGGAATGTAAATATACTCCAGTGCCCAGGGCCTCAAAAAATGAAATTAAAAAAACTGCCTTATTCTGCACTACATGACAGCATTCAACATTATAAATAATAACAGTAATATATTTTTTACTGCCCTTTACAAGTTTATGGCCAATCTCCTGATTTGACTGCATTCATCAGCATAAAGACTTTTATCTGCTAGTAGGTGTGTCTGTCAAACTGCATTTTCCACGTAAAAAAAACACATTTACTTAATTTGATTATTTTTGCCCATAACACCGCTACAGGGCTCATCTCTCGCTTGTGTGCTCAGACATTTACATGTGTGTGTTTTCTTTTTCTCTCCCTGCTTCATTATGACAGGACTGCTTGAAGCTTTTTTCCAAGGAGGAACGACTGACTGACAACAACAAGGTGTTCTGCAGGCACTGTAAGGCCCACAGGGACTCCACCAAGAAACTGGAGATCTGGAAGGTTCCTCCCATCCTCCTTGTGCACCTCAAGCGGTACGTTCATGGTGGGGTCACTTGTAGGGACCAGACCTGTCACCAGCGCAGGAGTAGAGGTCACAGACAAATCTTGAATAGGCTCGCTGTGCTATAATTTTCTATGTTTGATTTCTCTAACTTTGCATAGCGTGAGTAGCGTTAACGATATTTGTATAAAAGATAGACAGATAGATAAACCACTTTTTTGACACCCACAGGGTGTCGCTGACACACGCAATAAGATTTTATTTTTTTCCTAGTGATTATCATAATATAGACACCTACCTGGTGTATAAAAGTTGAATTGATAAACTACACATAAGATGCATACGATGAACACGATACCTGATACAAAGAAGTACATAAAATACATGGTACCATGAAATACACAATCCTGAAAACACCTTCTTAATTGAAGTTATTAACTGCTGTATGCGCAAGAGACTTACTTCTTACCTTCAAACTCACCAGGCTTGTACGGCCAATAAAAGTTCTGTGTACCAGACGGCTAATGTAACCCAGAACAGACTTCAACTTAAAATTAAGTAGGTTTTAGGTTTAGTGTGGTTAAGTTCATGGTAAGACTATTGAAGATCAATTCCCAAAGTGAAATGCCTGGCTTCGTTCCAAGTTAAGTAGAGCATTGACTCATTTGTCATAAAGACTCTGGTAGTCTGACTGGTATTCTAATAAGCTTGTTCACATGAGCAGCTTTCTATCCATTGTTTTAATAGGCTCTAATCGTTGCATTTCGACGTGCACTTCCTGTAAATCCAGCGTGTGGATCACCTAGTACCTTTTTTTTAAACATTTTTACTTGTTTTTATTTTTCTCTTCTGATTTAGACGGCTATTGTTTCTTTAAGACGTCGCTCAAAGCGCAAACATGTTTTGGTTATGACTCTTGGGTTTGTTTGTCTGTGTAGCTTCTCCTACGAGGGCCGCTGGAAACAGAAGCTCCAGACGTCCGTGGACCTCCCTCTGGACAGTCTGGACTTGGCCCAGTACGTCATCGGACCCAAACAGAACCTGAAGAGATACAGCCTCTACGGAGTTTCTGTAAGTGGCAGCTTCGCTCCCGGACGATGGAACTGCTCTGGTGTCTTTTTTTTTGTTTGTTTGTTTGTTTTTGTTGTTCTTTATTGATAACGGCTTTTCAAGAAGAAAACGACTATTATTATTATTATTACTGTTATATTCATTGTCAACATAATGTCTCAAAATGAGAGGTAAAGGTGGCGCTGGATTCTAGATGTGGATACAGCTGTCAACCGAACCTATGACCAACCTTTACCGACTTCTTGATGGATGTTTAAAAAAAACAACACCAAAGTCTCCATCTCAAGATATTGATGTGGGCAGCATACAAATGATTTGAACACATTTACAAAAAAAAATTATAATTCTTCCTTTCACCAGAACCACTATGGCGGTCTGGATGGAGGCCATTACACGGCGTACTGCAAGAACAGCCTCAAGCAGCGCTGGTTCAAGTTTGACGATCACGAGGTGACGGATATGACCACCTCCTCCATCAAGTCCTCCGCTGCCTACATCCTCTTCTACTCCACACTGTGACCGCAGGGGCGGCCGCGAGACGCAGAGTGACACACTACACCGCCGTCGCAGCAGCAGAGCTCAAAGTTCTATGCGGTTTCTTTAATTTGCAGCTGTGAGGACCATCTGCCTGTGCGGATAGGGGGAGGGGGGGCAGTAGGGCCAGCGACGTGGGCGGAGAACAGTGACGGAGGCTCGCAGTCCAATCCTTCCCAGGCGGGAGGGCGGAGCCGCCGCGTTCCACCACCCGAGGATCTCTTCGCCGATGTAAAAACACGCTCTGTACTCGCATTACTTATCATCTAGAGGTTAACAGATGCTACTTTTGCTCTAATATAGATCTGTTTGTCTTGTAGGACTGAATAACTCTGGGTGAAGATGTCACTTTGCCCTTTTTCTTTTCAGTTTCACTTTCGCGTGGACGGCCTTTTTTTGCAGGACTGATTTTTATGCTTCTTGTACTGTGAATACACCAGGGATTAAAAAGTCAAATGAACTCTACATACAGTACCTACCGACCGTTAATATTGCACATTGTACATTTAGGAGGAGGGCAAGTTGTTTTATCTGTAAAGTGACCAAATTATTTTCTTTTTTTTCTGTCGTCATCGTTCTTTTTGATTGTAGCATCCATGAAGATATCACGCATCATGTTTCATGACGACACCATGTTAGATTTAAGAGTATAGATCTGAACAGCCACCTTCCTCCATGTTTTAATGTGCTCTTCGTGGCAATAGAAGGACAGTCAGCCAATATGAAGAATTTAGTCCACCGCAGCGACAGACTGAGATGACTTGTATTTAAAACTCCAGACTAATGCTGAAGTACCAGTCAGTTGTTATTCCTTTTTTTTTTAACTATTCAAAAGTGACCTAATAAGCCGCATTTGTTTCATGACTCTGCTTCTACATAATGTTATCCTACATTTAGATCTCTGTGGAATACAAATGACATACTACCGTTGCAGTTATTATACTAGATCTGTAATACAACATTTACAAATGGGGAGGGAACAGTAATTCCTCTTATTTTTCTGTATGTTCAAGGATGGCTTATGGTGTTAAGCTGAAATGAACAGCCTTTGCCAGCGGGCTGTACCTTAAATATTCATTGGTAACCCAGAAGCCAACGGAAATCAATCATTTACAAAGATTAAGCACAAAGGAATCTGCCTGTCTCTTCTGTCCGAGTATTTTCTTGTCTACCATGAGACCATAATACGCTTATTTTATTGAATATGTTGATTTTATTTCTTGAATCTTCCAAGTTTTTTTTTTTTTTTTTCCTTCCTTCGGATACAAGAATATTAATCTCAAATAACTCATATGACTTAAGTATTTATTAAAAGCGCTTCAAATATAATGGATTGTCTTCCGGGTTTTTCTTTCACACAAAGCAAACTTTTCTTTGCTCGACTGGATCTGTTTCAAGGCCAGTAGAGAAAAAAAATTGCTGAATTCAATTACCTGTTGAAATCTAAACCAACAAAACCTCAGACCTTTTACAGTTCACTTCCTCCAAAGCTTATCTCATATTACAGAGTAGACATGCCACATCATGTCATGTTTTGAGTAAGACACTTCACATTTATTTACAAAGGACTTCAAACTGTGAATTACCAGCATAGGAAACACAAACCAGGTGGAAAAAATAATATACAGCGCTAACTATAATAATAATAACTATAAAGCACTTATTAAAAGAGGTAAAGTGCTTCACAAATTTAAGACTTGTGTAAATTAATAAGGGAGGGCTAGGGAGAAAAATAGCACACAATGTAAAACCACTTGAATACAGAACGTTGTAAAAAAAAAAGACAGGTCATTTCAGTTGATGTTTCAACGGATAATAAACTGACACAACAGCACCACCTGGCGTCCATTTGAAGCCGCTGCAAGCGGTGGTGGCTTGTGGAAAGCCGCAAGGGCCACAATTCGTCTCCATTTCCCCGGCGTTTGAAGTAAAGGTAGTCGTCACTTAACCACCTACCTGTTTGGCGACCGTTCGGACTTACGACCAGCTTTCTGACCAGTCTGTAATGTACGCTGCGGACAATACCGCGGCGTCTCAGCGTCATGCATCTCATCGCGCATCACCCTTTATATCCTCTATACACTATACAGTATATACTATATATACTATATACACTATATACACAATATATACACTATATACATCTCATCTCATCACCGTTCTCAGTCTCAGTCTCGTTCCCGCAGTCAGTCTGTCAGTATTCACTTTACTAGCGTTCGCAATGGCCACGCCCCCTTACCGTGAAATAAGACAGGTCCACGCTTAGCGACCAATTCGCTTAACGACCTGGTCCTCAGAACTGAACTCGTCGTTAAGTGAAGAGTACCTTTATCATGACCCACCACCAGGTGTCTATAAACACCGTTTTATCACCACCAGGCGGTTGGTAATTATCTACGCCTTGTGGCGGAGATAACACAAGGCACAGTCCATTTCAACTGTAAATCACCCTGTAACTGTAAAGAAGGGCAGACCACAATAATAAAGCACTGATCTCCTTTGCTGTTTAATAGCCCAAAGAAAATCCCAAGTCACACTTGGATTTTTATTTATACATATGATTGTAGGTACAAATATGTGAAATAGAATGTAGTTATATCAGCCATTTAAGAGGTAAAGGCTGCCCATTCGTGCCTGGTGTTACTGTAACATTCCTGGGGGTGACAGCAGAGGGCAATTTATAAATTAATTTTTCAACCGTATAAAACAATGGCCATTGAGAGCATGGGATTAAATTACACAAAATTGAACTGTGTAGATATTGATGTCATATAGTGTCATTGCTCTTGTAAGGGCCACCGTCATTTTAACCTATTTTATTCCATTTGTGAGGTTTTTTTATTCAGACTATACGATCACAATGTAAAGACGACAATGTTAGGTTTTATCAAGCCAACATAGTAACCTACAGCGGAGTCAGATTTCCATGCTGTAAACTAAAATAGGGGTATGTTGCTAACATTGAGAATGCAGTGCGTAATGCAGACCTTGGTTCCAGCACTTAATTGTGTTGCCTCAGACGCCATCTTATGGTGAAGAAATAGATGACACCCTAGAATTAGGAGGCCTGTTGTTTTTACATGAAGAGGGCTTGATGTAAAAACAGAATGTTATGAACGCTCATAGCACAGGAATCAAGGTTGTTTATTCCACAATAGGACACACACAAGATGGATAGATGGATCAGCACAGCTTGCTGCTTGGGGTAAGT
Source organism: Zeus faber (assembly GCF_960531495.2). NCBI lineage: Eukaryota > Metazoa > Chordata > Actinopteri > Zeiformes > Zeidae > Zeus > Zeus faber. The sequence continues at coordinate 28,485,442 of NC_137190.1, read as the reverse complement.
GGTTTAACTGCCTTCAATCGTACAGGATACATGATGAAATGAATTGTGTGTAGTGGGCTACACCAGAAACAAAAACAATGAAAATATTTCAAAACACATACACAATAAATACATGTTCCTTGTATTATGTAATTGCTTATGGTTATTGTTACCAGTAATTATAATTCAGGAAGTTTGTTTATATTGATATCTCTAGAATGTCTATAAATTCTGACCGTGACATTATTGGGTTTTTATTTTGTAGAACCTACTCTGGTGCATGTCAGTTGACCTCAGAAGCATATATATTTATGACGTTTAATACGCTGCGCTTTGTTTAATCCAATTGTCCAATTTCCAATACATTATCCAATCCAATATAATAAAGGTTAATAGTTATAAAATAGTACCTGTCACTGGGTAACTACATATGGTCAAGAGTTTGTATCTTATATTCCTTTAGTTATAGTCTAATTGCGAGTATATCGGTCACGTGATCCGTGTACCATGTCAACTTGCACATGTGCGCTATGTGTGGCGCCATCTTGGTGAGGTTGTGATTGATCACAGACTTCATCCACAATACTGAACCGATCTGGATGGAACTCCAAAGATGCCATGTTGGAACTGCCCCGAACACAAATGTCATTCGCAATGTCTGTGGGTTAGTTGGATCCATGGCATCCATAAAGTTCTGACGTCAGTTATATCTGCATGTGCCGCAATCTTGATGAGGTCTTATTTGTTGACCAATCACTAGACTGCACTGTGATCACGCAAACTTTGCATGTGGTCATTTGGGCTAATGAAAAAATACAGTTTTTTATTAAATTATTGAACAAAAAGGGAGTGATCTGGTTCAAACTTGGATGACGGCATGTCGGATCTGCCCTGAATACACATTTTATTAATCATGTCTGTGAGTGTGGTGGATTCATGACATTCACAGACTACTGACGTCAGTTTTTTATTAACAATAGGGCTCCCGCCCCTTCGGGGCTTGACCCCTAAAAATAATAAATATAGCTGCCGGCAGCAATACACAGGCTCCAGTGTAGTCATGTTAGGTACGTATTACAGGTTTCCGAGGTTCTGTAAAACACATTTTATATCACATTTTATATCAACAGTATGGCAGAGCCGCCTGCCCCACACCACCCGAGTGGAGTTTTCACGGTCCTCCGGCACAGAGACACAGACGATGGAGTAGAAACATCATCAGTTTATTGTAGAGAGTGGGCTGATCCTGATCCTGATCCTGGGCCCAATTACAGAGACCCAAGGACAAGTGTGGCTGTTCAAACCACACCATCCCCACACAACAGACACCAATTTCAAATTTCACAATTCTTTGGCTTCAAATGTTAGACCAGTTGAACATATTTGATATATGACCAAATGAATTGTCTAAAGATGAGTCTAAATTATAAGTTTTTGGGGTTTTGTGAAACACAGCACAAGTTACAGTTTTCAGAGTTTCCTTTAAACGCAGAATCTGCTCGGGTTGTCTGTCTACCCGTAGCAAGCGTTATGCAGTCCACAAGGCGCAAGTCGATGGATGCAAATGATTTGCGAGAGACAGACCTTGCACTTAAATAACTTTGGATGGTGATGTTACAAATCGCCCGCTCCTCAAACAAATAAAGTCGCGCCAATGTTCTTCAACTTCCGGTAGGTTGCAGCAGTTTTTCACTAAATTCTGTTCAAAATATACATTCATATTGATCAAACTCGACCGACCACACGTCTGAAACGTCCTGGTTCTCATGACCTCAACCATGTCTCTGCGGGCTCGACCTATAAAAAGCTGCAGGCAGCAATACGCATGATAAACTATCGTTAGGATGGAAGTGGCTGGAAAGGTATCATTCGCAATGGTTTATGGGATGAGTAGTTATTCACTCTTAAAATAATTATGTACACAGTCTTGTATCTTTACCTTTTTCCGTTTTTACAAATTGATTTTGCTCCGAATCAAATGTTTTGTGGTCGCGATTCATCTCATACTTGGTTGGCTTGGTTCCAGGCTTAAAACTCTTTATATAAGGATTTTGTGAAACGTCAATGGAGTGAATGAATGGGAAATTCATTCAGTCACAGTTGAGCTCTATAAAGCTTTGAGATGTGACCCGGATGTGGTCCCCTGCTCCAGTCGATTGCCAGTTGCTATATCATTTACCTCAGACCTGGGAAGTGAGAGTCAAAAGAGCAACAAAATATATTGATGAATATCAATATATTGATATCGCAACACTACTGGTGATTAAAACATTAAGAAGGCGTGGTGCACGTGGATGCATGTGTGTCGCTGTGTTGTGTGTGTGTGTGTGTGTGTGTGTGTGTGTGTGCTCACGTGCTTCACTCACCACCACAGCCCAGAGAGCGGTGTGTTCTGAGCTGAAGGGATGGAGAGGAACGGAGTGAGGTCAAGTTTCTCCAGCGAGAACAAAACAAACCTGCAAATTCATTCATGAAACATTCATTGACTCATTTCCTGTTTGGGGTGGAGTGGCTCGAAGCGCGTGCTGCACGAGGACCTCCGGCGGCATGTACAAGGAAGTGAGGACCGACGTGTCCGTCCTCACTCCACATTCAGAACAAGGCAGCTGGTTCCCTCTGGTCGGGTTGCTCTGCTGGAAGAACAGGGCCAGGTAGTCCTGCCCAGACAGGGAGGCGGATATGAGAGAATGAAACAGCGAAGTTATTCTCCTGTAATGATATTTAATGATATGATATGGCCCAATGTCTTTCACGCTCAGCCCTTGACTCTCACTTGTAAATTATAACGATATTACTGTATTGCTGCTTCCTGTGGAGGGAGTACCTGAAGACGTCTGCTGGGATGGGGAGGGACAGCATGGTGAAC
>NC_137190.1:28342597-28477597 GCF_960531495.2 Zeus faber | reverse complement strand
CGGTTCATAATCAGAGAAGCCTCCTCAGTCAGGGGAGTCAGGCCAAGAGAACGGACCTGTTTGCGGTTACATAAGCCTGAGGTCACGCACGCACGCACACACACACACACACACACACACACACACACACACACCCACACACAATTGACCTTTCTACCTGTGTAACAAAGGGCTGCATGCAATGCTATATGTAACTCAAATTGTTAAAGATCCACACCACTAATTACTGTCTCGTTTCAATTCTTGACCTGTACAAAAAATGTGTGCTGTCCTGCACTGTGGGAGATACCTCGATAAAAACTGTGGAAAAACTGCATTTCTAAGTGAAAATCCGTGGAACGCCGTTTGAGTTCTGGTTTCCCCACCTCCCCCCCAGTAGATTTTCTTGTCTTTCCTCCCAGAGTAATGTCTATGGCTATGAGAGTTCTCCCCTGGGCTTCTCTATCTCTATCTCTATCTGTATCTGTATTTCTGTCCCGATAATGGAGCCTCCACGACCTGAGGAAAAAAAAGTGGTCAACCTTGTTTTGCCAAACACTGCCACGAGGGTGAGCTCTAGTGATAAGGGCTTTTTCGGCTCCATAGCCTCAGAACTGACACTCGGCGTCCTTGACCGAGTTCCGTTGATGATCGTCCATTCGTAAAAAGGTCTCACAGTGGATTGCCAGCTAAATTGCCATACAACGTGTTGTGCGCCAAGAACATCGCGGAATTGTTGATCTTGATCTTCGTGAAAAGGCCAGACCACGCCCCCTTTTGCCATTGAATCCACACTCGTGCCTCAGGTCGGATAGAATGTGGCACCGGGGTCTCATGTTATCAGTCAGGGACCTCGTGTAATTTTGGCGCCGGCGCATCAAAGTTCAGGTCCCAGAACTGGCGTGTCTATTTATAATCGCACTTTGCGCCGCGGCATTAACCGCCACAGCCGCCGCAGTCCGTGTCCTCTAGCAGGGGCTGAAAAAACCGAGGTGCTGCGATGATTCACCGCAGGTCACAGCAGCCCTCCATGCTTTGTGAAACACTCATAATGTAAAACTGTGAAAGTACCAAAGTCGCCAACCTCACTGGAAGAGATCCACAAATTCTACATCCCCGGAGGAACTGGACGGAACGTCACAGGCGGATCGAGGTTCACGTTTAGCAAAAGTAATGGTGCATAACTCCTCACGTGTTTTATAGATTGGAAGATCCAAAATGAACAGAGAAACCACCCGGCTGCAGCCCGCAGCGAACTCTTATTCACCTTACCTCTCACACTGTCACCTGATCGCCACTATGGATACGGCATTATCTCACCGCCACTTCCGCACAACCGATTTCACTCACTCTGTTTCCATTATAGGAGGTGCAGGCTGTGTGGCTATTTAACCATTTCCTTTCCCCCACAAAACTGGGTGTTTTAAATGGCCTTCCAGGAAAGAGAGAGTCGCATTTATACCCTTGAATTAGTGGCCAATGCGCTAAGCCCCTGTCAGCTGATGGGCGAAGAGGTGAGTGAGTAATCCCTTTTGTTCCTGGATCTTATTTATAACCTGATGACACCTGACAGCCCGCGACCGCGTCCGTGTGTGTGTGCGTGCGTGTGCATGCGTGCGTGCGTGTCTGCGTGTGTGCGTGTGTGTGTGTGCGTATGTGTGTGTCGAAGGGGTGTGAAGGTGTCTGGTGAATCACTAAACATTGTATGTCGGTACAATATCAAAAGATGAAACGGCGTGAGAAAAGGCTTCGCGGTTCGGATGCACAACGTCCCGATTGGTAGATGTCAAACTGGTCAAATATCAAGAGGGTGTCGCCAAGACCACGGCGAGAAAAGGCCGGTTGGAGGAGGTCGAGGTTTGAGGACGTCTAGAGGCAGCCGGTCAGGGCAGGGAGACGGTGTTGGAGCTATTGAGATTGGCCCCGAAACTGATGGAGATCTGGTCGAGAGCTGGTCCAGCTTGTTCTCTGAAGGCTCTTACCACACGGTGCATGAATGACGCTACAGGGGCTGTCGCCTCTTTTTGTGCCAATGTGTCTTTGAGCCGTGTAATCATCTAGAGGAGGGAAATCCAAACCCAGATGACCTTGTTTCTCCCCACCGAAATCCCTGTTCGAGGTCGGTGGTAGAGCTATGATATTATGTCACATAAATATGTGGATAAAATCTGAAGTAACTTAATCACAATTACAGATGCAGCGGTGAGTCGGATTAGGCTGTTCCCTGATTAGCAGTTTGTGTCAGATATAAATGATCGACTTGACTATCGTTGACTATTGACGATTTGAACTTTGATGTGTGAGTTTTCAAAGCGAAACAAGCCAACCAGCAATTTTCCAAAGAAGCCAAGTTGCCAAGAAGCCCAGTTGCGGTGTATCAGTCCAGAAAACAGGCATCCTGACAGCATATGACAAACGTGGACAAACTGCTCAGTGGTCCTAAGCCGAAGCTCACTGGCAGGGGAAGATGAACAACAACTACAATGTCGTAAGCTTCGCAAAGCTGGAATTTATGGCAGGGAATGGCTTCCAAATGGAAACCATTTGGAAGCCATTTGGAAGCCATTTGTTTCCGAGGCGAACACACAAAGATGCATAACCTGGTGTGAGGAGCACGAAACCTGGTTCCTGAGCAATGGAAAATCGATGTTGTCGTGAGTCTTTGAGTGATCTTTCACAGTATTACGTCCCGATGGAGTTCGATTTGGAGAAAGCCAAAGAATGCCTTCTACCCATGTCTGTAGGAAACACAGTTGGCGTTGCGTGACGGTACGGACACCCGTCTTGTGGAAGTCGTTGGCTCCAGTAATTGCCGTGCATGGTCACATAACAGCCAAGGACTCTAGGGCCATCATACAAGAGCTGGTGCACCCTACGGTGCAAACACTGTTCGTCATGATAAACATGCCAGAATACGCATGGCTCAATCATCATCCAAACACCATTGAACCTTTATGGGAGGTTCTGGAGCAATGTAGATTTCCACCTCCTTCTTCCCTCAAAGAACTGGAGGCTTTTCTCCTTAGAGACTGGTGCAACGTCTCCGTATACAAAGGACTTGTATGACAGTATTCCAGTTTCTGTACATTTTTCTACCTTTTCTGTATCTTAGTATGTCCACACCTTAAAATTCCCAGATCTTGTGACTTAATGCAACACTTCAGAATTTCAGAACAAAGGACAGGGATCCTGCTGTGACATAGTGTGGGGAGTATGTACCAATGTCATTTTGTGACTTTGATAAGTTTCATCAGTGTTGGGAGAAGTTTTCAGGCATATTGCCAGACCCCTGTAGTATGGTATGTGTCAGGCCAGGTGGGAGGAGGTCATCGGCAGAGCTGTATTTAAGTGGTGATTTAAGGCCCAGGACCCTGCTCCTCAGCACTCTGACTGTAATTCAGTCTGCCCACATGGACATTAAAAAGACTCGGGAGTTGGCAGAGCTGCAGTCAGCACATTTCGTCCAGGGAAAGTGATCTTACGGCCACAGAGACGCTGGACTACCGCCCACAGCTCCTGGGATCCATTTTTGGCCGGCGGCCTTTAGGGTGCATCATGTGTTTTGGTAATTAGGTGCGATACGGACAAGGATTGAGAAAGACAGCCACAGTGCTTTGCCCAGTAATTTTATTTTGAGATATTTTGTAGAACAAGGGAACATAATGATTACAAAACCGAAAAGTAAAAAAACTAAAGAAATGCACTCAGCATTTTAAGGCATGGAAGAAAAATGTTCTACTTGAACTTAATTCATCATGCTTCCTTGGAAAAAAAAAAAGTTTTATAAATTTAATAAAAACATACACTTGAAATGAGATTCATCACGTACAACACACCGCACCGTTAACATTGTACCTTCTCTTGCCTCCATGCATGTTTTATTTTTTTTTTTCCAAACAATGCATTTCGACTCAAATTTTTATTTATTTTTTTATTTTATTTTTATTAAGACTTTTAGGCGCTTCTGTACCCACCTCCCTCCCCCAAACAAAACACAAAACGCAGCCTAGAATGACCGTGGGGACAACTGATGGAAAAACTGAAAGCTTCATGTCCTCCTAGAACATAAGAACAAATAAATGAGCGTCACTCCACAGACAAATTAACTTGTGCGCTCCACAAGTGCCGAAACGACAAACATGGAAGTCTGTCTATCCAACTGTTCGCTCTTCAATAGTCACATTTGGAAAAAAAACGACCAAAAAAAAAGAAAAGAAATCCGACAACTTGCTGAAATAAATATTGCATGTTTGCTTTAAATAAATAATGATTACTGAAACACCTCACTATTTAAAGATGCTAAGGTCAGACAGAGTCGACTGGGAGACCATGTGACTTCATGACGATGAGGATGTTGTGTAAAGCACTACTGCGGCTTTGAGTGTCTCTCGCGGCTGTTACCTTGAGGTAGATAACACATTTACATGTCTACAATAAATGGCTGCTGCTGGCATCACGTGTCAAATAAATGTACAGTATGAAAGGGCTATTCAGGAAATTCTTTGGAAGGGGAAAAAAAAAAAAAAAACCCAAAAAAACATAAGTTATGTACGATCGAAAGCCGAAAAGAAATAGAAAAAGGAAAAAAAAAAAAAAAAAAAAAAAGAAGCCCAACCCCTTTGCCTGCTAGGAAAGGCCGTCGGTATGAAAGCATTTGCACAGCGATGATATCGGTGAACTCCTCAATCACAGCCATCCTCTCCCTGACCCAGTCTCAAGTCTTCCATTTCTCCACCTCTCCTCCCCTTCATCTACCTGTCTGTCCATCAATCCTTCCACGCTTCTACAGTACTATGTGAATCACATGTCAGTTTACTGACGGGCGCTGAGACAACAACCCATGAGGGACTGCTGAACAAGGCTCAGAGTGATGACCAACACTTTAACTTAATATCAAAAAAAAAAAAAAAAGGAAATGTTGAATTAAAACAAATAACCTTACATTAAAATTTAAATTAACCTTACAGAAAAAGGTATGAAATGATTCAAGTAAAATAAAATACTACTATAATAATAATAAAAAATACCAAATAAAAACAGGACAGCCTAAGTTTTGCACTGCGAGAGAAGTTTTAATTCAGATGCTTGAAGATGCTGCTGTAGGTCTTGTGGGCGATCTGCGGGGAGCACTTGACAGTGGAGGAGGTGAGGGACGCCTGGATGGATTTCAGAGGTAAGTCATCTGGGCTGTCGAAGCCGGGCAGCGCCAGAGAGTCCAGCTGCATGTTAAACACGATCTCTCCGTTCCTGTCCAGGAAGCCCTCGTCCAGCTCCCTCTCTTCCGGGTGCTCCTCCGCAGGGCTGGCCACCGTCTCCCCGGCCACCCCGCCCTCCTCCCTCCGGCTGAACAGGTGGTCCAAATAGCTGGTGTAAGCGCTCTCCTTCTGGAGCTGCTCCTCTTTGCCCACGTCCCAGCACGCCTCGTCTATCAGGCGGCCGCTCTCCAAAGCCGGCTCGCCGTCGCCGAAGCTCTCCCAGGGGTGCACGGGCCGGATGCCGTCGCTGCCCGCGCCCAGCTGGGCCAGGTTCACCAGGCACTTCTCCTCCTTCTCCTGGCTGATAGACTTGGGCACAGAGCCCGTGCGAGACGCCTCCAGCTGGGAGACAGAGGAATTGAGCTCATTGAGGAGGCCCACCTCGCTCAGGAGGCCCACCTCGCTCAGGAGGCCCACCTCGCTCAGGAGGCCCACCTCACCGAGGAGGCCCACCTCTGTGCAGGGCTCCGGCTGCAGGCTCAGTTTGATGGTGTCCGCAATAAAGGAGTCAAAGTCGAAGCCCTGGCTCTGGGGCTGCGTTTGGTGCTTCTCCTGCTCGCTGTCCTTCTCCGTTGGCCCCGGGGTCTTCTCGGCCCGCTCGGCCTCCCGTAGGGCGATCTGTGCCTTCACAAGCCCGTTCTTCTCACACTTGCTCTTGGCCTTGCGGTCGGCCTTCTCCTTGCTCTGCTGCTCCTTCCAGTTGGAGAGGTCGATGATGAGCTTGGGCTCGTAGTAGTGGTTGACCTCAGTGTCCCTCCAGATGAGGTTGTCCAGGTAGGACGGTGACACGGCCTTGTAGTTGCAGGTGTGGCTGCACTCAAGGTCGCAGTACTTGTTCTCGTGGTGCTCGTCCTGCCAGGAGCGCTGCGGCGGAAACAGCGAGGAGTAGTCGAAAGACGGCTCGTCCATGAACTTCTCCCGTTCTCCATCGGCGTACTTACGGGGGTCAACCTGAAGCAAACACACCAGGGGGCCCCATTAGATTTATCCTTTTATAAATGTATTTCTAATACTCAATTAACAGCAAAGCACTCAGTGTGTATGTGGGTTTGGGTTTTTGGAAACACACCTGGACCTCTTCCTCGTCTGTGACATCAGAAAGGGCCCGGGGGTCCACCTGGACCTCCTCCGGGTCGTGGGTACTGTGCAAGTGCCAGTCAACTTCTGACAGCTGACTGTCATGATACCTAAGGCAGAAGCCACAGGTCAGAATACAGTGCGAGCCTTGTCTGTGATGTCATTGTGAACGTAATTATTAGCATCTCATTTTGTGATCATTCTTCGCTGCCTAACAAGCAAATTGTCTATAGGAGTATGAATGGGCTTTGACATAGAGCTGGGTGACACTGACACCGAAGCCAACATTGACCAATACCTCAATATCGATAATTTCAGTGTTGTAGGGCTGACTAACATTGAACTATATCACGATAATCAAAAAGCAGATTATGACCCATGTACATTTCTTTGTACATGTTTTTTTTTTTTTTACATAAAATTAATATTTCAGAGAATTGCCTTTTCATTTCCCAAATCATGTTGCTACAGACCCACAATTAGAATATTGTTAATACATAAAAACCGAGATGGTCTCTGCCTTCCCAATCTTGCCTTCCAAACTGCGAACTCCAAACTCCAGAACACATCAGTCTGTGCTGACATTATGTTTGCAAAAAATGTTTGCATAGGAAAATTCTGGCTTTCTATCTCGAGGCGTGTTTATAGATGACGTGGGTGTGAGTGCTGGTACCTGTCCCAGGTATGGCTGTGGCTCTGGTCCATGAGCAGGATGTCATCCACCTCGTCCTCAATGTGGAAGGGGTGCAGGGAGACAGGCTCGTCCAGGGGGAAGGAGTAGTCAGCCATGTAGGGGTGCGCCAGGGCCTCCTCGGCGGTCAGACGGTCCATGGGGTTAAAGGTCAGGATCTTCTCCAGGAAGTTCAGGGCTGCAGGCACAAAAACAAAGGAGCAATTAAAGCTGGGAGATTGTAAGGGAAGGGAGTTAGGAAATGTCCAAACTCCACTGAGTAAGACCGATTTATTATCACCATAATCCTAGGGACCTTTACACTGACATTACAATGTTAATATAAAACCATTACAAGAATCTATATTTGATGAAGCACTTTGAAGGGCTTCCGTCAGGAGATCAAAGACACCCGTTGATACCCGGTGCGTTAATGTGAAACATAAAAGATGCCGAGACATCCAGAGCAGAATGTGAGCAGACCAGCCTGACTGGACATCTTTAAGTTGTGTGACAGCATGGAAATGGAAAAGTACCAGCGGAGCAATGTCCAAAATAGCGTCCAAAAAAGTATCCCATGGGCCTCCGACTTGGCGAGATTCAGAATAACCTCCCACTTCATGTGGTCGGCCTACGGAAATTGGTGGCCACGTGTTGTGGTGTGTCGGTGAGGTGTGTGTGGGCGCGTGTCTCGCCACCCACCCTGGGAGCTAACGTTGGGCAGCAGCTTGGCCAGTGGTGTGTGGGGCTTTGACATGTCGTTGCGAATGAACACAGGGATGACGCTGTGCAGCTCCTGTCTGTCCTCTTCGCGCAGCACGGGAATGGACTCCAGGATCAGCTGCATCTGCTCCAGCTCGTGGGCCCCTGGTGGACAGACAGACGAAGGGGTAAGCAACCGCTTGCCTCGATTTTCAAAAAACATTTCTTGCGGTGATGATTTTTATTTATTTATTTATTTATTTATTTATTTATTTATTTATTTATTTATTTATTTTTTTATTGAAGGCATTTGTGTTTTCTGGAGGAAATGGGCGGGCTGGGCAGGGTCTTTCACATGATATGCTGCCACGTCAATCTGATAAACGTTTGAAGGTGGCACTGGAGCGTCAGCCGGTATGACTGAACTGTTGTTAAAATGGCTGCATGAATGCAAATCATGGGAAAGCCAAGGCAAAAATCACATTCATTATCAAAATGGGTCTCTTGAATTTACGATGGGATATACAAAGTGGAGCGAACCTTAGTATTGGCTTTAACTCTAATGTATTCTCAAACACTATATTTTAGAATACGATCGGACCAATATCCTATACCAGTACTCTTTGTAAAAAGCCTGGTATGGCTCAGATAGGGATCTGCCTTTTTCAATAAGAAATCTCAGATCGATTAGTGGCCTGAATTTTTCAAAATAGAACCAATCAATATGTGCTATCTTGATCCCTTTCATTCAGTGACAAGAGAGGGAAGCGGGCAGACCTGCGAAGAGGGTTTTCCCCGTAAGCATCTCAGCAAAGATGCAGCCGGCGGCCCACATGTCGATGGCTTTGGTGTAGTTGTTGGGCGAAAGCAGCAGGCGTGGAGATCGGTACCACTTGGTGACCAGGCCTTCAGAGAGGTGGCCCTGTGAGCGAGACACGAGATCAGAGAGGCCCGGTCAGTCAGCGCTTCCCCCAAAGTTCCCCTTTGAGCTTTTTCCACTAGTGTGAATGAAGTTTCATGGCAGCAGAACAAAGGGTGCCAGTGTGTGATCATTAAAGCACGATGGGTTGTCTGTTGCATGAAAGCACACACACACACACACACACACACACACACACACACACACACACACACACACACACACACACACACACACACACACACACACACACACACACACACACTTTAGGGATGTACCGAAATACAGGAGTTGTCATTTGGAATGACAAAACTGCTTTCCACCAACATTCACATGAAAAATATTTTGCACAATGATTAAACTAAGTGTAATACTTTGATAAAAGGTATTCTAGCCTTGGATTATTTTGACAAAGCTGTTAGTTCTGCTCTCTTAATTGGACGAAAAGAAACCAATCGATTGAAAAAAACATGTCAAAATAAACCGGCTTGTCAAAATAGTTTTCTTTGTTTATTAGTCATAATTAGGTCATTTTTAAAAGTTATTTCCTGCCGTCATCCAAAAAACCCACTAACTAGTCAAGTTGAGAAGATGTTTGCACATTCCTCCTATGAAAAGTCCCATTCAGGATCTCATGGCCCGGTACGAGGCTCAAACCGCCACGATGCTTCAATGTGATAGGCACGCTCACGTTCCTCTACGGGGCTCCTCGTTTTGCCTAGAGGCCCAGATCCAGCCATGCCACAGCTAAACCCCATAACCCTGACCCACCCACCCACTCCCTCCTTGATGGCCTGGCTCAGCCCTGGTCATGTCCACAGTTGGACAGGGCCAAAAAAAGCAGCATGAGAGAAAGGAGATAAAGAGAGGAAAGGGAGACCAGACACGTGCAGGCCTTGTCAGCAGACTGAAAGGGCAGGATAATCTCTCTCTCTCTCACACACACACACACACACACACACACACACACACACACACACACACACACACACACACACACACACACACACACACACACACACACACACACACACACACACACACACACACACACACCTCTGCTGTCAGGAACAATATGCCAACTGCCCGACTACCATCAGGTAACATGAGAAAGCTGAAAACAAAGAACTTTGAGCTGTGTGTGAGAGAAAGGAAAAAGCAGGGGTCACATCTCTGCTTCTTGTTCTGCCCAAATACTTGATGCTGTGCTATTCTGTTTCACAAAATAGGGAGTGTGCCTGATGCTCTGCACACCCTCTCTGGGTGACGACATAAATGACATCCACTCCCAGAGGCAATACCGCCCGCAGGTAGCCAACATCAAGCAACACCAATAGATTTACTTCGACCTCAGCAGCAGCCAGCGTCAGGTGGTCAAGGAAATTATCCAGACCATCAAAAAGGTATTCCAACAACAGCCATATGCGCCATTTTGGATGTGGAACTCACAAGTCTGTCAATAGCTATGTTCTACTGACCCCAAACCAACCATAAAAGTGTATACTATTGTATTAGAAAGAGCACCAAGCAGCTTGGTGAGATTCGCAACAGGGTGGCAGCAATTTGATAACCTTGTTGCTGCCTAGAAGTAGGGCTGCGACGATCACCACGGTTACATGACGTCACTGGGATAATGCGCACTACCTTCATCACCGCAAATAAAAAATATTTAGTCTTTCATTTTTTTTGAAAGTTCCAGGAGGATATGAAATATAAACACAATAATCACTGTTTTGTTGTCCTCATTGACCGTCTTGCATGCTATCTTCAATGACTTCTGGAGAAACTTTGCACGCGAGGGGGAGGGACAGTCCATTAAACATATGGGGGATTTCTTTTGTGTGTGTCCGATTATTATCAATTACTTATAGGGCTGTACTTGACTCAGAATTTTGTCAGTTGAATCAGATTCAGCTATTCAATGCAAATATTGACGGGCACGGCATTCCGCCCTCCCCATTGTTTACTGACCCCCACGTCGGTAAACAGCAATACCGTGGTTATACAATACTTTTCACAAAACAATCGCTCCATCACAGTCCCTACCTGGAAGTTGCATAACGACAATTCTGCGAACCGTGGGCTCGGAGATGTAAGGCTTGGCCTACAAAGGGGATTCATCTAATTAAATGAACATTCCAGCTGGACTTCTACACCTAGGCTAAAAGGGACGGACAGACAGTGGACAGAGAGGCACATTTTTGCCAGCAGACATGGCTCTAAATTAGGGCTAAATTATCTTAATTGTGATTTTGTTAGACCAATACTGCGATTTAGTACACCTCCTCCTTTCCTTATTTTCTGTATTATTCACTAAACACAAGAAATAAATCATTCTATAGCAGTGGTACTTAACCTTTCCCAGCTCAGGAGCCACATTTACAAAACATATTTTGGCAACAGCCAAATTTCTGAAACGTCCCTTTCCGCCATCAAACCATTACGCATTTAAAAATAACGTTACCAGTAATATGACGACTCTACTAAAAGGGCGCATGTCTGCTGCGGCTGCTAGGTTTTTGCGCTGCAGTGGTAAACGCCGTGTTCCCTGGAATATTGCAAATGGCTTAAATAAAAACCTTTGATTGATATAATTGTTTATATATATATTGATTAATTGTGGATGTTGTGGTGCTTGTAGCGCACAAGCTGAGGATTTGGACATGTTGGTGGTAAAAACCAGGTAATCAGCCCATGATCACTCATTTAACAGATCATTGATCAATACCAGGAAACAGATCTTTATAGATGCGCTCTCTCTCGAAGCCATCATAGGTTAGTATGTCTAATGAGAAATTCCGTTTTGAATACTGCAGATAATGCCTCAGAAAAAATGTATTGAAATACTCTTAGAATTGTTTATATTTTATTCAAAATAAAACTTTAAAGAGCCACAACTCGTCATTAAAGAGCAAGGCTCGCAAGCATAGTATCACTATGCTATGAGTTAAGATTGTGTAGAAAAAACAACAAAAAAAACCTCTTTCTTTTAAATCGCAGCCTTTGCAATTAGAAATTGCGTGCCATTGCATTGCAACGTCGGTTTAAATTTTATTAATTGTTTAGCCCTACTCTAAATCAATGAGTAACTATACCAACTCTAACCAGATCAGGGCAGGCTGACTTGGCTCGCTCGCGCCCCCGTCAATGTGTCTGTCTGTGGTTAACAGCAGCAGCGTTTTAATATGGCGGGGCGAGTCTGACTGGAAAGCTGTGGAGGAGTCCACAGTTTCCAACCACCACTTCCTCCACTTTCACATAAAGGAGGGTGAAAGCGTGCAAACCTGAGATGGCTCACAGAACTGGTTAAATACGAGGACTGAGAAGCCGGATTACTTCTCGGTCACTGAATGCACCAGAGGCAGCTTTAATCCGCTCACACATGTGGTGAATTTGCTCAGCGCTAAACACTGTCCTATTTACAGAGGAATAAAAATAACTTGTCAATTAGTGAGAGGGTTGGAATGAGGAGACCAGGCTCGCAAGCAGGAAACCTAAGATTTCCCTGCGCTTGCTGGGGTTTGACCAGCTTCCCAGCATTTAGTTCATTCCTTTTGAACTTTGGTGCCAGTCTGAGATGCTGCTGGCACGACAACTAGGTCAAGTTTGTGTGTATACGTGTGTCACAGGCTAACGAGGATAGCCAAATAGCCATAGTGAGAAAACCTGGTTCTCAATGCCCCCTCCTCTCCTCTTTAAACATTCCTGAAAATTTCCACAGGCTGCCATGACTACAGGCCTCCTAAACCACCGCTTATTAAACTGTGCTAAACACAGGCAGAATGTCATCTCTCCAACACAAGTTCTCGTTGAATATATCTGCTTCAGTGTCCAGTCACCTTCCTTTGGCAGCTTTAGCCAAAGAAAGGTGACCAAATTGTTTTTTCAAAGCACAAATTATTTTTCAAATCATCCAAAACAACTTTACTCTGCAGACAGAGTAACAGCTAAGTGAAAGTATGACCAATCACTTAAGTAGGGAATGAACAGATAGAGATACTGGTATTGGGTCCCATGCTGTGACTTTGTACTGGCACTGTAAGGTACAAAGGTAACATGATGTAGTTGCATTGAATTCCTGTCTTGTTTTGATTTTGGAACTGTAATTTACTGAAAATAAAACACAGGGTCTACAAAATCAACCATCTCACCATTATTGTAGTAAGTTGTCCATGCATTCCTACAGTCAACCAAAATTGCACTCACACTGTGGCGGGCTATCTCAGCATAGTGTATTGCTGCACAGTACCAGTGTGAAGACCATGCTCAAGTAAAACTAATGCTAAACCCTTACAGCTACATTTGGGCTAAACGAAAGGTAGATTTTCTGCCATGGCCTTCTTCCAGGGGAAGTGCTAATCCGGAGGCAGGCAACACAGCTTCAAAGGAGGCCTCAGTGAGACTCCAGACCAGTACAAGGAGCCGGCTGCAGGGGGGGAAAAATCAAAACACATAAAGGGGACGAGCGAAATGGGGCTGCTACATGTGAATTCCTGTCATTCTTGGTCCTGGGCCACTAAGAAGGTCCAAATCTGCCACAGCTGAAAGAGCTCACAGACTCAGTATGGGAGAAACATGACGTGCATTCGCTCACTCTCGACAAATGTCAATAACAAAAAATAAAACTAACTTCATGACCGCACTGGATAAACATAACCACAGAGTACAGCTGAAATATAAGAAAATTGTGTTTTCCTTTACCAAATACATAAAGAACATAAAATAAGTGTGTGCATTCATGGATGGGCTGGCAAATGTGCTATGTCCATCTCATAATACAAATATGTCATCTGCACGTTTTGAAACTGTGCCAGAGAATAGTGTTAGTTGGCAAACTGCCCTCCTTTATTTAGACACCGTTACCCAAATAGCACGACCCCAACTTGCTCTTGCTGGCCGAGCAATGCTGGAAAGGAAGAGGCCATGGAAGCAACACTGTGTCGGGTGATTGCACACCTCTACTGAGACCTAATGGGACTTACTAGTGCTGCGTTCAGACTACATGATTCTGGGCTGATTTTCCGCTTGCCAACAGTTTTTTTTGGAGATCGGCGAGCAAAGCCCCAGATCCGAGGAAAATCATAGCGCGCTCTTCGAACTGCTCACGATGCGATCTGCGAGCGCTCACCAACAAGATATGAAGCATGTTAAATATCTGGTCGTGTCGGGATTGAGTCTGGAGTAACGCAACAATGAGAGCAGACACAAGATAAGGGGGGGAGGGGAGGAGTCGAGAAGGAGAGATGGGAATGCACGGAGCAGCAGCCTGAAACACACAACATAAATATTTTACTTTTCTTCGCAAGGTTTTTAATATATTTATTTTTTTAATTCTGCTTTTATTTTTTTTTTTTTTTTTTTTTTTTTTACGCTGATCAAGAAGCAAATAAAAAAGAAATAATCCTGTCCCATGCATGGTATCCAGCATTTCCGGTGTCACTTCTCGTGTGTGTTATGGTGACAAAACTTAGTTTGGAGACCCAACAGACTCGTTAGGGATTCATCCTGGTGAAAGATCTTGTAACGTGTGGCCCCTTGTCCCTGATCAGTCATGAAGTGTGCTAACCACAACACCGCAAGATTCCCGATCACAAAACAGAGATTTGTGTAGTGTGAACAGTACAGAGATCCAGGAGCAGAACAAGCCTTCCACCCACATGAGGTGCAGGTTAGGAGAAAAGGGGCTAGTGGGGGGCGTGGGGTGGGCTGAGACGCCTTTCAAGGTGAGCCCAACTGTCTTAATTTCCAACCCTGGCAGACACAAAACAACCCGGGGACCCAGTTGTATTTACCTGCAAACACCCAGTGTGCGGTCGAATCAGACAAAAACTACAAAGACAATAAGTATACTAGACACATAAAGCTTGTGGGGCAGGTACAGCATTGTTTGATAAATGATAAACAGTCATACACAGAAAAGCTGACTTTGGCAGAATACCCACTTGCCCCCATTTTTCATTTGGAAAAAAAACTGCTTATATGGAGGAAAATGCCCGCACAGCAAATAACCGCTACAGGGGAAGAGTGTAGCCAGGAATATCAGTGCGCTAGGTGTGGAAACAGTGATGAAACAGCAGTGTGAGACCTTACAGTAATTTATTTTCAAAGACTGCTCTATACCCCACTTCCTCTTTTTAAAAATAGGCAAAGCGATTTGACTAGGAACAAGTTATGAGTCACTTAAACAATATGAGTCATGTAGGGCTGGGTATCAAAATTTAATTGCACCAATCCTATTAAGTAATGACAAAATTTGGCATTTGACATAAAGTTATAATAACAAAGTACTTTTATCGCTTCAGTATCAATGAAACTAATTTTTAAACTAGACCAAGCTTTTTCATTTAATTTAACACTATGATACCTAGTCCTAGTCATGTGAACAGGGTACTAAAATGTAAGGTCAGTGCGCTAGGAGCTATTAATGAGAAGCTCTTGTAGACTCGAGGTTGTATGTGAGGAAAGGGGTGGGCGGGGGCACAGAGGCCTTGCTGTACAAGGCTATGAATGAGGCAGTACCAGACTTAGGGAATCTCATCACGTGAGCCCACAACAGCCATGGTGATGACTAAGCTGAGACATGTGTAGGCATCCGACCGCCTCACTGCTCTAATGACGTCTAGCAGCTGGAAACAAAGACAAAAGAAAAATCACCATAGCCATGGAAACAACAGAAGACGTACACCTCGATATAATCACATAGGGTGATTTTAAGGATTAAACTGAAAAAGAACAAATTAGCTTTTCAGGACTATATAGGTTTATTCGTATCAACCTTTACACACATTGCAGCCTTTAAAGGCTTCCACATTCAGAGAACGCTATAACTTCAACAATATTATTATATTACATATATATCCTAGCCTTGAAGGAGTACCTATTATGAAAAGCTCACTTTTTCAGTGCTTGTACACATATATTGTGGTCTCTGATGGTCCTACTAACACACAAACTGTGACAGCCAGTTTTTTTAGCGGCAGCCTTTGTCGGAAATGTCCTGAAACAACCCGTTCAGATTTCTGATCCCTTCATACGTCACTAGGTGCCTTAGTAGAATTAGAACTAGAAATTAGAAATAACATGGGAACCGCCAGCACAAATCTTTTAAAAGAAAGGGGAATGAATAAAAACGGTCCGTGAAGAAACTGCAGATGATGGAAATGTAAGTATTTAAAAAATAATTCTACTGTATTTCATTCTTTCTTATAAGAAAGTATGCAGATGATACTGTAGACTGTGGTGTTTAATCTGCTTTGCGTTTCTCTAAACAAAACCATTGAAAAATTGTGTGGGGTTTTTTTGTAGGTGAATTTATTTTATTTTTCAACGTTCACCTGAAACTAAAAATCCCTGCGAAACCAAAAAGCCCCGTGTCCCCCACAAGCTTGAAACAGGGCAATTAAAGTCGGAATAAACTTTTAAATGAGGCCTTGTAGGTCTAATATGAGTGAAGATTCAGCAACTGGATTGCTTATTTCTCACCCCAAATTTGTTCAGAAACGGATTTTAGTAAACCGATAAAGTAAAATCATTGAAAGTTTGCAAACTAATTACAACGGAACCTGGAAATGAAGCTCAAACATCATTGGCTCACAGAACTCAGGGCCTCAGGAGGGTAGCCCCTCCCACTTACACAGAGTAGCGTCAGGAACACAATAGATTTAGAGGATGGCTAGAATACATCATCTGAGTGGTATTTTCAGCCAAAAAACTTAAAAAACATGTTTTGGGGACCTCAGAGACCTAGATAAACGTGTGTAAAAAGATGCATAACAGGTTGTCTTTAAACAAGAAAACTAGACTCAATACCAAAGGCAAACATGTATTTTGTCCATGGTCAGCTAGCAAGTTTACAGAATTACCCCCCAAAATTCCCCATTCCAATGAAACAACCTTCCTCCAAGTTTATATTAAAAGGGGGCTATCATTAGCATAAGTACACAATTATGCTTGCAGCCTGAGAAAGGAAACAATGGCTCCCAGAGTCAAGTTCTCAGTAGCTGTCGTTCTCCTGGGAAGGGAAACCAAGGCGTGACTACAAGGATATACATCCCTTCTTGTTTATTTCCTGCAGTTCAATTGCGTCACCCTGGGGAGCACCAGGGTTCCGGCCAACAACGGAAAGCATCACGTGCGAGTGCAACAAAGACACTCCACTCTTGAGTGCAAACTGTGCAACCATGTTTCAAACCACTGCACCATATCAATAAATGAAGTGTGGTCCCTTATTGGAATTGTACTATAGACTTTTGCTTGAATTGTCATTCGGCTGCTGCCCTACCTTGTGAGAGTAGTGTGGGTCCATGATGCGAGCCAGCCCAAAGTCCCCAATCTTCAGCACCAAGTCCTCTGTGTTGACGAACAGGTTGGCAGGTTTGAGATCGCGGTGGAGCACATTGGCCGAGTGGATGTACTTGAGGCCCCTGAGGAGCTGATACATGAAGAGCCTGGCGTGGCCCTCAGACAGGAGGCCCCTCTCCAGCACCTGACACAGGTCCGTCTCCATGTACTCCTGCACGATGTAAACAGAGTTGACCTCGGTCAGGGACACCACGTCCTCCGTAAGCCTGCGACCGCTAGGGCCCAGTGTCTCGAACACCTGAGAAAACATGGAGACTTTGAGGCCGAGAAAAACCAAAGACCATAACAGTGGCATAATGTAAATATTTTAAAAAAGAAACAAGTTCAAACAATTGGCGTACAAATCCTTACCTTGACGATGTTGTCATGGTCGAGACGGCGGATGATTTTGATTTCTCGGAGCGCATGTTTGACACTCTGGGGGTCCGTGAGGATTATCTTCTTCACAGCGACACGCTTGTCACAGTCCGTGTCAACGGCTGAGAACACCAGCCCGTTGCCGCCGTAGCCCATGGGCTTCAAGTCCATGTAGCGCGGGCCCAGGTCAAAACCATGTATGTTCATCAATGACTCAAACTTTTCTGCCATCTTGAATGTTTGGCTTTCACACCAAACTCCTGGCTTACAGAGTTACTCTTGTCTGCTGTCCAAGTCCAATGTAATGACTGACAAACAAAATTTGGCAAATAGGATTTCTACTTTGGGGGCTGAACTAACCAAACCTTATGCAGAAGACTACTGGCTAGCCCGCACTGTCAGATATTGGTTAATAACTTGTAGTCAAGGAATCTAGCCATTTTATATAAAGCGGAGCACTTTTAAAAAAGTTGAATTTTCTTCTCAGATCCTTGGCATGGACTTTTAGTCTAGCAGATTTTGGGTGAGTAGTGTTTTAGCAACGACAATGGAATGGACTTTGAGGGAAGCGATGGAGTCTTCTGAAATTATAAAAGCATATAGTTGCATCCTCGCAGTGCAGATACATTCAGTGTGGGACTGGTCCTGAGCAGCTTCATACTAACGTGCCACAAAAGGCACCTTTTCCTATTTTTAGTATTTAATTTTAACAATTTTTCCTGTTGATCCACCCGATGTCAAGATCTGAAATGTGCCTGGCCTTAAGTCTTCAGTTTTTTGCACCCTCAATGATCAGGTGGCTCAAGTTCGCCACAATCGCAATCAAAACTATCCTCCATTTTAGTTGGGCATAACCTGCAAGACACAGAAAAACAAGGAAAAAAGCATGAGAAAAATGTGTCTGTCAGAAGACAGTTGTTTTGCCCCTAATTACAATAGCAAATAATAGGGACGGACAATGTTTACTGAATTATTTTTGACAAATACGTTGATATTATTAATTGATGATATTTTGGGGATGGATATTGGTGCTTTCATAAGATATTTATACATAAGAAATGTGGATATTATGACCAAGTAGGTAGGGCTGTTGATTAGAATCAGAACAGCACACAAACTACAGGAAATTAAATTATTTTAATGTAGTGCAGCCCTAGAAACAATATTTATCCATATCACGACATTATAATAACAACAGAATTCAGGACGATTGAGTCTTATATCACAATAACAATAGTACATTGATATATCACCCAGACCATAGTTTAATTCCAATGCGATAGAAGTGATACATCTCTGTTGTGTTACACAGATGTCATTAGTGTTCAAAATATCCATGTAGACAATGTTAACTTCAAAATACATACATCACTATGCAACTTATTATTAGAGTTTGGTAATAACTTAACACTTCAGACATTGTTAAAATGTAGTAATAACATCGTAATAATTCAGACCTCCACATCCATTGTTATCTACAGAAGTATTATACACATATGTACTCATTCCGTGTAAAATATTCTATTTTTATTCGTGGCCAGACACTGCCATAGCTTTTTAATGCAACCTGTGCATAGGACCTATTTGGTATAATATTCTTCATGTTCTTGTGTATGTATCCATATAGATGTGGATAGATAGAGACGCGTGTGATTTTTCTGATGCTAATAATCTGTAGAACAATGAACCAACCCTTTACAAAACAAAATTCCTAGTACGTGAAAATGAGCTCTGGTGGAATGAACAGGATTTCTGAAACGATAACGATAACGAAAAAATAACATCGAATAGGGAAACTGAGCCCCCTCCCCCGCTCTTAACGGCCTTGCTCGGCCGGTTCCGGGGTATCGATGAAATTTAAAACACACCGCGGTGTTATTAAGCTGCGGGTTTTTTTTTTTTTTGGATTTTCATTGCGGAAGCCGCACGATAACGCCGGAATAACGAAGACTAAACGGCGTTCGCTATCCCCCCCCCCCCCCCTCCATCATCCATATACGAGATAAGGCTACTGACAAGCGGATAAAGAAACGCCGCGGTGGCGGAACAAAGGAGCCCGTTGTTAGCCCCGGCTAGCAGGCGAGGCGGCGGTGACTACGTGGTCGCTCTCCCGAGTACCGAACACGGAAACCCGCCGCTGCGAAAACAAACACACGGAGCGGCGTCAGAGCGGCGCGGCCGTACGGACGGCGGCCGAAGGGAGAAAAGCACTCACAGTTCTCGACCGTCGCATCGGGTGAGTGGTCAAAACTGGTGACGGCGGAGGTCTGCGTGCGCCCCGCTCCCGCTGCCTTGCGGATCTGTCGCAATCGCCATTGAGGCCGACCAGCCTCAGGGGGGGGCGGGGGGGGGGGGGGGCGGCGGGCGGGGCCTAACGTCACTAAGTCTTTACGTCACTCATTCAAAGGGGCGGAAGCGATGGAAACCAGTCACGCTGCCTTGACTTGAAGCTCGGAAACTCGGAAATCCCGCAGCCGGTGGCCGCCACTTCCGAGCTAAATGCGTTCCACAGGTTGGCGGGATGCATACGGAGCACTTTCAAGATTCAAGATTCAAGATTCAAGATTTTTTATTTGTCACATACATATACATACTTCCATACATATATGCAGTGAAATGTAATGCAACGCACCCGGTGATAGCACACAATAAGTCCTAGGAAAAAGTACAAAAATAAAATAAAATAAAAAGTAGAAAATGCCTTTCTAATAGACCGACTAACTGACTCCTAAAACGTAATACAGTAAGTGGAATACTTATAGAATAAGATAAAAAATATATAGAATAAAATACTATAAAAAATAAATTGAAATAAAATTGAATAGGTTGAAGGAATATGGCTATGTATATACAGATATGTGCATTTAAAGTGGCATGTGAATTAAAGTGGCATGTGAATGTGAATAGTGTGAGGTAGTGTTTGGGATAATACAGCACAGTATACAACAGTACAGTTTAGATCGAAGTTAGGTGGGTTTAAAAAACAACAACAACAACAACAACAAAAAACACACGCAGAGGAACTTTATTGGCGGTTCAGGGTGGGTGCCTCCATTGCCCCAGACATCGGACGTGTTATCTGGATAAACTCGGACCCGAGCGGTCCGCCCCGAACTTCCCGACTCAAATCACCGTTTCTTTGCAGATTTTCCGAGTCCCGAAATCGTGGAACGTAGCATTAGAGACGGGCGCTACATTCAAAACCCAGTGACAGAAATTGTATTTTGTTGGTGCCTGTCGACTTCCCCCCCATAATAATAATCAAAGCAAAAATGGGTACAACGCGAGGAGGACGAGGATGCACAATTAGCCAGATCCAATTCAACTACATCAACAAAAATCGAACCAACGTTACGTCATTTAATGACAAAATCAACAATACACAGATAATAATAATAATAATAATGAAGAAAATGTAATTCTCGTCATTCATACATGGAGAACGAGTTGTATCACTGCGTGTTTGTTTTGCGACAACGGGCGCATGTTCAGAAACCTGCAGCGACGAACTGATTCACAGCGTAACCCTGACACGATCTTTTTTTTTAATACACGGTTACATGTTTTTTTTCTGGTTCGAATAGCATAAATGATAAAAATGCATTTTGACATATTTTACTTCCACTTTCCACCACGAGTCCCACGTCGGGTCGCACAGACAGCGATATTCAAACGTTATTAAAAGAAAAATAATGATAATACAATAATTGTGTTGAATAGTTAATCAAACCCAAACCGTACTCCCTTCCACCTCTACACAGAACGCTCCTGTCAATTAGAGGACCGAGCTGGACAGACAATTTAAGTTAAATATAACACATTATATTTAATAACAAAATAATGAAATAAAAAGAGAATATAACAATAATTACTCCTGTAATAATAATAATATATGATATAAATAAAGAGGATAATCTAAGAGAAAGGATACTCATGATGAGTTTTTCAGTTTTTAAATGACTGAAGTTTAACTGTAATTGTAATATACTTAAATTTACTGGGTGACTCCCTCAAGGTATGGTTTATTTTCTCAAGTAACAGCATGAGTTCTTTGGGCCACAGGGATGCTTTGGGGAGAAATGGTAACGCAAAAGCAATATTTTGGGGTTTTTTCTCCCCTCTCAACCCGAGTAATACTCAAAAATGGCTACTTAAAATATAGCTTTTTGACTGGTACAAGTTGTACCTGCTAACCCACAAGTTGTCCTACCTTCTTGGTATTATCCTTTCCTGCAACCCCCCAATGAGACAACGTTGTCATGCGTCGGTCGTGTATTCCCCTCGTGTTTCATACCGCCGTCACGAAAAAATAGACTCAAACAAACCAAGTTGTCCGTCTGGGTCGGATCAAGAGGTTTCTTATTTGTCCGGAGCGTCACTATGCGGTAATGTGCGGCCCTCTCCCCCAGGACGCTGTGGATGGATTCGTAACGCGGGGCTCGCAAACGATGCGTTCCCGGTGAACGCGTTACTTTCAACGAATCGGCAATCGGGAGTCACTCCGGCAGAAGAGTCGTTTGTCCGTCGATTTTGTTCGCGACTCGGCAGTTGCAGCCGGACACACGTGCATCCAGTTATTCAGTATTGAATCCTGACACACACGAAAAGAGGACAAACCGCCTCATTGAGCTCGGATTCTGCGAGCTGGTCGACTAAATCGGACTAAATCGATGCGGGAAAAGGCCAAGGAGTTGGGCATATACCGGGCGAATGGCACTGATTTACACTTTGCATTGCACCAAAATAAACAAGAGGCGTGAACTGTTTTTTGCGATTCACACCGTCCAACACAGCCGACCCGACCCTCCTCCATCGCTCACCGACGGGAAGCAAGAGTCGGTCAAATCGAAAGACTCTTATTTCCCTCCGTGACTCGTCAGGGACCGAATCTGAAGAAAATATTCGAACCGTTCACCGCGAGAACGAGCGAGCGGCCACAGCGGGGGGCGGGGCGGGCGGGGGGGGGGGGGGGGGGGGGGCGGAGCCGACAGAAAAAGCCGCAGTCGTCTACATCAGCATCCGCATATCGTCATGTGAGGATCCATGTGCCCAGGAATGCAGATGGATACAGCAGGACAGAGTGGGTTGTTCTCTGCTTGAGGTGATGGTGTGTGTGTGTGTGTGTGTGTGTGTGCGTGCGTGCGTGCGTGCGTGTGTCCTTCTCTTAGGCTTGTGTTATTACATGTGACTACAGCTGCATGACTCAGAATGTGTTGAGATTGTTGATCAACACTCACATTCTTAAAACAGTGGGACAATTTCAGCCAGGGTCTTGGGCGAGATGGGTGAGATCTTTTTCATAAACATAGGGATAGGGAGTGATAAAGAGAACCTGATATTCCAATGTTGTGGTTTGGCCGCGTAAAGCAAACAGGAGTTTTATATATATATATATATATATATATATATATATATATATATATATATATATATATATATATATATATATATATATGTGTGTACCACAGCAGGGCAGACGCCTGCCAACCAAGCAACTTCAGCCCTTGCCCTCTAGCCTATTTCCAATGGTGTAGGTAGGGCGGCCATTTTATTTTTTACCAAAAAGTAACTTTGTCAGGTATGTTTTACGAAGGGCGAACTTCAGCAAACTATTGACATTTGAGGCCTAACGTACAGATATACAGATACATGCATGTGAAGTACTGCATATTTGTATGATCCTTTATGATGGTTACCTTCAGCATACCATCAGATTTCTTTTTTTTTTTTTCAAACTGCTCATTGCCCTCTCCCTATTCATGGACCGATATGGGCCAACGGGGTTCATTCACCTCATACCTGTCAAAGTAAAGATAATTCTCTTTTTGTGTCTCTTTATGGCCCACAGTTGGCAAACCAGACTCCATGCTTCATGCTTATATAAGAGTCAATGGTGTGTCATGTGGCTGTTTGAGGCTCGAGAGGGATCTGTGTGATTCATTGACAGTGCAGTTCTCATATTATGTCATTGCACTAATCAATTACATACAGGTCCTAATACATCCAATCCATAGTTATTATGATACTACGCAATATCAACAATATTACAATTTTGATATAGAATGATCTATGATGGACGTTTGTCTGTTTTGGACAATGCAGATGATGCGTCAACTAATAGAACAATTGTAAGACAATTTAATGTAATTAAAATGAATGAATTGCAATTATTGTTTATACTTAATCTGATTTATGGTAGCTACTATAATTGTAACACTTAATTAATCCCTGGGGAAAATCAGGAAAATAGTAACTAGAAGAGTATAATGTTTTTATTTTTATTAACATGAAACCATAAGTATTTTTTAATAGCAGTTATGGAGTCAACTCCACTTATATCTAGTTTTATTTTTATTTTTTTTAATATACAGTTGGTTCCCTATGCGGAAAGTGTGGCTATGAAAGGTAGTGGTGTGTGCTGGTGAGTTATGGCCAAAAATCTGTATTTTCTGAGTACTGACACACACACACACACACACACACACACACACACACACACACACACACACCACCAAACTGCATGTCAACCTGAAATAATGTATGTAATGTAACCCGAAAAGCACAATCACAGCATTCCTATCTCCACAATTGAGACAACATTGAAAACATTCCACACTCAAGACTGATTTTGGTGATTCCCCCCCCCCCCCCCCCCCCCCCCCCCTATTGGAAATCAAAGTTGGTCGTCTCTTACCATGACTGAAATCCTCCAGAGTTGTCCCAAGCTTCATGGTACAGGAGTTACTCGTCCAGTAGTTTAGGTCGCAGGAGAGGAGGTATCCAACATGGCTAGTTCCAGCAGCACATTTTTTTTGTGGTGGGAGGGGGCAGGTTCTGATACAGTCCCAGTCCAGGAAAAGGAGAATGTGTTTCTTCCCAGCCCTCAGTGATGCGATGTGTTGTCCTACTCCATGTGCCTGTGAGGTGGAGCTCCATGGAGGGTTAATATAAGCCGGGTGGCCGAGGGGAGGAGACTGCTCCGTGTATGGCTCGGCCTGTCAGTGTGACAGACCCAGCACCACATACACACACACACACACACCCCCCCACACACACACACACACACACACACACACACACACACCCGCGCACACACACACACACACACACACACACACACACACACACAAAACTTACTTTCTCCCCTTTACCTTCTCTTAGGACCGTTGCATCCTACTCTCCAGTATGAGTCTTTTTTTTATAGCAGAAGTAAGATTTTCTAATATGATATCGTAGAAGTCACACGCGGTTAAAAAAGAATACGTTTATGTTCGTTCATAGTCCGGTCATATACCTAACAAACACCAATGAAGTCATATATATTTTTGGATTGTGTCCACATCACATTTTGAAAGTTATTGGAGGTATTCTTTATAACGGTAAGTGAGTGTACCCGTGTGCATGGTGGACATCTTATCAAGGGGGAATAAACCAAATCAAAGTCTCTCAAATCCAAGTTTATTCGTCACACATGAATTGCTAAATCTGGGGCGTCGCGATCTATCGGTCAACCCTCTCGAGAGGGAGAAAGTCTCGGGTGTTGTTTTTTTTTTTCACAGGGCAGATGGTGAACGCCGCTTGTTGGCCTTTCCTTGTTCACACATTCTGTCAGAGAATATGATTCCCCTGCTCCTGCTCTCTCTTTCTCTCTCTCTCTCACTCTCTCTATTGAACTTCACCATTCTGTCTCACACGATTCCTCTCTGGCGAAATGTGTCTCCTCGCGTCTCTATGCGCGTGCGTGAGATTTGTTTGACCTCATCAGGATCTAGATTGTAGGATTGTTGTTTGCATGTTTTTAAAATATTATTCTCAGTGGGTCAACTCAATCCTCGTGCTTGCAGGTTGTATTTGGAGAGTGTGTGTCCCCGTGTGTGTGTGTATTGGAGGACAAGATTTCACCGGCCCTCTGTTTGGTTCAAACATGCGTGTGTGCTTACATGTAGCCCCCAAATCTCTGTTTGTCCGTCAATAAAAATGATTTTGAGGCAGAAAGTTGACGCTAACGACTCGGTCTCATGAGGATATTGCGTATGTTGGTCTGTTCGAGTTTGTCTCTGTACCCTTGTTGGTTTTATTTTTTGTTGTCGTCACGTGTTATCTCTATGCTCCCTGTTTACTCTCGATGCCACATAACTCAGGTATTTCACAGCGTTGCGAAAGAGGCCTTCTCTGTGTCATAAAGTGCCAGGACACGATTACCTCAGAGTTTGTGCCTCCTGTGAATCCAATAAATGATCTGATAAGAAATAGATAAGATAGATTGACGTATATTTAAAAGTTTACATGGCACATATTGTCATCAGGAGTATCCACCAATCAGCCATAACATTAAAAATACCACAAATTATCACTAATATTGTGTAGCTCCTTCTTGTGCCGCAAAAACACCTCTGAAGGTGTCCTGTTGTATCTGGCACCAAGACGTTAGCAGCAGATCCTTTAAGTTCTGTAAGTTGCAAGGTGGGGCCCCCATGGTTGTTGTAGCACATCCCACAGATGCTCAATCAGATCGCACCCTAACCCCAGCCATCCACATAATGTAAAAGAAAACGTGATTCATCAGACCAGGCCACCTTCTTCCATTGCTCCATGGTCCAGTTCTGACGCTCACGTGCCCATTGTAGGGGCTTTCAGGGGTGGACAGGGGTCAGCATGGGCACTCTGACCGGTCTGCAGCTACGCAGTTCCCTACACAGCAAGCTGTGATGCACTGTGTGTTCTGACACCTTTCTATCATAGCCAGCAGTAGCTTTTTCCAAAATTTGTACTACAGCAGGTCCTCTGTGGGATTGGACCAGACAGGCTAGTCTTCGCTCCCCATGTGCATCAATGAGCCCATCAGCGCCCATGACCCTGTCGCTGATTCACCCGTTACTTACCTACTACTAGGTACTAACCACTGCAACACGTCAACTTCAAGAACTGACTGTTCACTTGCTGCCTAATATATCCCACCCCTTGACAGGTGCCAATGGAACGAGAGGAGCAATGTTATTCACGTCACCTGTCAGTGGTTTTAATGTTGTGGCTGATTGGTGTATGTCTGGCATTATTATGATGTCATCAGCTACATGGGCACATTGCTGCAGAGTTCTTTAGATAAATCCTAACCCGCCAGTAACCGTTAACTCAGAATGTTGTGCGTTTCATCTGACCGCTCCATTTTCCAGGAAAGTCTGATCCTTACATCAGCAGGATGAAATGAACTTGAACACACGCATGTTCATACGGACAAACACACAGATGCACGACGACGTTGCATTTCGCCACAAAATGACTAAAGGGTTTCAAGTGAAGCTGTATTGTAATATGTCAGACTTAGCATGGCCAATTCTGGTATTTTCTGGCCCGCGTGCAGTTCTTTTTTCAGACTGGATGTACAGAGACGTGGCCGCCCATGTGTTTAGATCGCTTCACTCCCTGGGTGCATTTGGAGGAGCTGGAGTCTAAACAGACTTCATTCCAACGAGCGAATGCACTCAGCAGATGCAACGGCGACGGTGTCCAGGTTTGGCTGCAGACATGAATGTTTGCCGCATTCATTTAGAATTATATCAGAATCAGAATCAGAATGTGTTGAAATCGCCAGGTGCGTTTACATGTACGACAAATTTGTCCTGGTGATTATTGGTGCGTGTCTATGGACAATTAGTATTGAAAAAAATTGATGGTCTAAATTAAATTACAATAAAAATTTATAACAAAATAAAATAACAATTGCCAAATATACAAAACAAAAAAGTTAAATATTTAAAAATATACAGAATATACAAATATGATTCCATGCACAGGATATATACAAATATGATTCCATGCACAGGATAGAGTATTGGTATGGGTATGAATTATAATTATAAATTACTCTATGCATTTACTATGATGTCACAATTGGTACAGTGTCATTGCACATACAGTATATTATTGCATATTACAATATTGTGTGGATGCGATTGCCAAGCACAGAGAAAAAAAAATTGCGATCACATATAACAATATAACACGCAAGGCTTTGTTTAGTAAAGCGAAGGTCAGGTTCACGTGTCTTCTCTTTGGTTATGAAACACAACACAAGGGCGACTGATAAAATGTTATCATATTTATACCCACAACATCAACGCTATTGCCGGTCTGGCTCAAATGTGTCTCTGCCCCAGTCTACCAGCATACCTTTATTGATGTAGCAGTCGAAACAGCAAAAGTCAGCACTGAGGGGAGAGGAGAGGAGGTGGAGCAGGACAGAAGAAGAGGAGGTAGAAGAACAGAATAGAGGGAATAAGGAGGAGGAGGAGGCGGCAGGACGTGCCGGGAAAGAAGAGGAGAACAGAGAAGAAGGAAAGAGGAGCGACCGTCTGCCTGCATTTTTGTGTCCTCGCCATATGCGAATGGAGTGTCCTAAAACGACGTGACTGTCTGTGTGTGTGTGTAGGTGGGGGGGGGGGTGATGTAATCTTCTTTGTGCTCTCCTCTCTCTGAGACAAACTTCAGGGCACAATGTCAACTCTGTACATTGCACAGAGGCATCAAGTAAATGGAGTGTGTGTGTGTGTGTGTGTGTGTCTCGTTTGATTGGATAGAACGTGTTTGTGCAGGGGTCAGGCATAAATCTGGCTTTTTGGTGATGTAAGGGGATCAGGAGCTTTGTGGCTGAGGAGGTTTCCAAACAGTGCTAATACAGAAACCTTTCCTCCTCAGCTGATTGTGTTGTTTGTTTGTTTAACCCCTTTTCAATGCGCTGATCGTATAAGCCAGGTCAGGCTGAGCTGCGTTACCATAATACAAAGCGGCTGCTCCGTCGCCAGAAAATTCACAAAAGACACACTCGGGGGGCATTCAGGGAAAAGCTGCTGAAGATTTTATTGCGTTTACAGCACTCTAAATATTGTACGGAATGGATTCCATAACTGGGAATCGATGTCGTCTTGATGTCGAGATGGTGGACAAAAGAGATCGGATGTTAAAGCCGGTCTTATAACTTCTGGTGACATTCTAGACCCTGTTGGTAAATGTTTCTTTTTACTGGATAAAGTAAGATTAGATAAGATTAGATCAGATACAATGAGATAGCATTTTGTTAATCCCCGGGGGCAAATTTGAGTGTTATTGCTGTACAAGATGATAGAATGGTGCAAGTTAACAAAACAATATATATATATATATATATATATATATATATATATATATATATATATATATATATATATATATATATATATATATATATAAGATGTAATGATGGATCAAATACTTGTACAATAATATACACACAATAACACTGTACAGACTGTAACAACCTAGTAGATACAAATAATTATTTATAATCAGAATTGATACCTACTGTGTACCAATAACATACCCTGTGCATAGGATCACATTCTCATTCTGTATATTTATATATTTGACAATTCTTGTTTTGCTTTTTTCGTATATTTGTGTATTTTTGGCAATTGTATTTTATTTTTGACCTACCTTTTGATTCTCTTTAATTTATTATTAAAAAATAAAAATGTCTCAGACTGTTAAGCATTTGTTTTTGTAATGCTAATCGTCTGTAGACACGCACCAATAATCACCATGACAATTTCCTAGTAGATGTGAATGCACCCACCAAAATAGTATTTCTGAATAATAATAATAATAATAATAATAATAATAATAATAATAATAACAATATTACAACCAGTTTCAGCATGTCATCAAACCTGATGCTAAAACTATATGAAAAGCCATGCAGTACTGTCGTACTGCATGTGTACCACCACAGCGAGACATTGCACATTGCACACATTGCACATAGGGTTGCCAAACTCTTCCCTGAAGTAGTTTAGCAACTCCACACTGCGTAGCTTCTCCGTTATCGTCCGTTTCTCTACAAGGATGTCTTCCACCCACAGAGGGGATTGAAACTGACCCACACACCACAGGAAGGAGGGAATAGCTCACGTATCTGATCAGTGATTGGTTCCCAACAACCCAGGCAACAACCTGCTGTGGGACAACGTATCATTGAACAGCCGTATTTACCAACTGCTGAATGACGCATGCCGGTGGAAGCTTTCAGTGGGGCAATGCCGCGAGGATAACCATAAAGATAAAGAAGAAACAAAGTCAAAAGTGGAGGTTGGCTCTGTCTGTTGTCGTAAAGCTCTGATAACTGGGGCAAGAGTTCAGTGACTGTACTACCATGTACTGGACTCGGGATGGGGACGGGGGGGGGGTTGGGGTGGATGATATCAGATAGTTAGTGTGACGGACCAAGGGGCGTGGTCAAGCACCGGCTGTACAGTTCCTTTTCCCGCGGCCGTCATGCTGCCTCTAATTGGCCTAATTGGCCGCTGACTAGGCCGATTCGAGGCAGGGAGAGTTCTTCATGTTCGTCTGTCTTGCAGAGGGGATCGGCTCCGGGGCGCCTTTCACTCGGGGCCCTGCCCCTTGTGGGTCCCTGTTCAGGCGCCACTTCCGGCAGACTCTGTCCACAGGTAGGGGTTTAGGGAGCGAGACTGAGTCCTTTTTGTCGTGGTGTGCCAACATGGCGAGAGTTTATATTTCAGTCGTCAACAGAACGGCTCGCTGGCCACAAGTAGAATTAATAATTATTAATTTCTTTAGTAGTCTGTAGCTGTCTGTATTTCAGGAAGTGTCATGACTTAGGGCTGGCCGATATATCGATATATTATATGGATATGGTCTGGGATTTCGGTTATTGTAATATTGTGGTATAGTTGAATGTCTTCAAGGCTTCAGTAAAGTCATGTTGTTCTAGTCTAGCCTAATATCCACATCACTTATGATTGTTTAATTCTTAAGCGCAAATATCTTTGAAAAAGCGGCCATAGTCATTCCCAAGATTTCGTCATATTAGCGATATCAAGTGTGGACAGGATTAAGAATGAGTACATTAGAGGGACAGCTCGGGTTGGACAGTTTGGTGGAAAAGTGAGAGAGGCCAGATAGAGATGGTTTGTACACGTGTGTAGGAGAGATGAGAGTTACATTGGGAGAAAGATGCTGAGGATGGAGCTGCCAGGCAAGAGGAAAAGAGGAAGGCCAAAGAGAAGGTTTATGGATGTGGTGAGGGAGGACATGCAGGCGGTTGGTGTAAGGGAGGAAGATGCGCAGAACTGAAGGTATTGAAGCAGATGATCTGGTGTGGCGACCCCTAACGGGAGCAGCCGAAAGTGGAAGAAGAAGCTACTCGGCCAAAAATACTGTAATGTTTGATTTAGTCAATATCGCACAGCCCTGGCAAGACCTTTAAAAGGATTGTTCCCTCTGTGTCCGACAGTTTCGTCTGTGGTCCCTTTCCTTGTCTTTCTGTTAGAAACCGGGGTTTTACTGCAGTTTGAAGACTTGGTTGGTTGCAGTCGGGGCTTTGGCCTTTCCCTTCAGATATGACTGCAGTCGGCTAATACTGTAGCACTGCGGCTGCTTTTTTCCAGCCCTCCCTCCCTCCCTCGTCAACCTTCCCCTCTCCCTCCCGTGTGTCTGTCCTTGCAGATCAATGCATCACTACAGCGTGGGCCAGGCGGTGCACACAATGTTCCGCTCGGTCCACACACAGAGTGGCAGGTCTAATGGGCAGCCTGTCCATCTAATCTCAGCCTGATCTTGATCCAGCTGTGCCTAGGGCCTCGCTGGCCCTGCATACTGATTATTTGAGAATTCTTTTTTTTTTTAAGGATTCTACTTGGTTTGTTTACCTGCAAACCTGCACGCTGACACCATTGTCCCGCTTCTGTAAGAATAATAGGAATATCTATCAGATTAATACGGATCCTATCAGACTTATCTCATCCAAACACTCCAAATCGATCACTTGTCCCATTTTCCATTGCAAATTTCCCCAAATGTACCACAGAAAATCGAGGGAGCTACCTATGTACATTTTACTTTGTAGGAAGTTAAGTATGATTGGACAATTTGTAACATGGCCTTTTCCATCCATGTTTGTTTAAGACTGCTTTCAATGGGGTTTTCCACTCGTACTACCACAGGTGCACAATATCGTGTTATTGATCGTCATGTGTAGAGGCAAGTGATATCAATCATTAACTTGTACTACTGAGGACGGAGGAGTGGAAAAACACCTCGCTGTTGTTCTCGTTAGTTTTCACCCGCATCTGCCCTTTTATCTGGGGGACGCTGAACTGTTTTGTAACAACTTCCAGTCGTGTACTTTGGAATTCTACCGCCTTTGAATAAGCTGGGTATAAAATGCACGTGTTTTTACGAGAGTGTGTATATGTGTGTGTGTTTTCCCAGCTGCACTCCACAGTGCCGCCTGGTATGGGGTGATGGGGTTGAAGCACGGTCACTGCAGTTCTGCAAGATACAGATTGCATTATGATGAAACCAGATTAAAGGTTCGTTCCAGCAGCGGCTTGCTTGCTACATCTGGGGGGTAGTGCTCTGTGGCCAGCGGAACCAAAAAGGACCAAGGTGTGTGTGTGTGTGTGTGTGTGTGTGTGTGTGTGTGTGTGTGTGTGTGTGTGTGTGTGTGTGTGTGTGTGTGTGTGTGTGTGTGTGTGTCAAGTTAGGGCACTTCTGTCATAGTCCACTTATGTAATAGCATGAGCGTGATAGTCTGGCCCGAGTAATATTAGAGAGTGAGCCATGCCCTCACACACACACACACACACACACACACACAAACGCGCACACACACACACATTATTGTACTATATCGAAGTGAGGTCCGAGCAAATACACCTGGTTAGTGAGGACCAATGTTCCTAGAGCACCTCTTCCAAAAATGTGTAATTTCAGAGAACGATCCTCAATAGTATAAAAAACAATTATAATAGAAACACACACACACGCACACACACACACACACACACACACACACACACACACACACACACACACATACACACACCTCATTCTATTATTTAAGGTCGCAGAACCATACTTCACCGATCAATAATGAGTGTTCACTACCTGTGTGTAGAGCGTGAACATCCGTGGGTGTGTGTGTATGTGTGTGTGTGTGTGTGTGTGTGTGCACAACGCACTTGTTCTATTTATAGTTGGTAATGAATGGGTGAAACTGTGCTTGGAATGGAAATGGGCAGAGGCAGGGTCGGCCAGCCGTGACCCACGTTATCAGTACAGATAAGACCCCCTGCCCCCGGAATGTAGTAATGGATCGGCTACTTGTGCACTGACTGATTGGTGCATAAAGAACTTTCCATTTAACGACATCAAACGGAATGGCTCCGATTTCAAATTTTGGTATTCCTGAAAAAAAAGTAAAAACAAGTATTAAAGTAGTAAAAACGACTACGATATTTATTTTTAAAAATCAGTCCATCTATCTATCTATCTATCTATCTATCTATCTATCTATCTATCTATCTATCTATCTATCTATCTATCTATCTATCTATCTATCTATCTATCTATCTATCTGTCTGTCTATCTATCTGTCTGTCTGTCTGTCTGTCTGTCTGTCTGTATGTCCGTCTGTCTGTCTGTCTGTCTGTCTGTCTGTCTGACGAGACAAATCAAGTTATTTTCCCTTTAACTTCCAGCTTATAGTTGCATTTAAAATGGAATCACCCGGTTTGACGATATCAATCAAATATTTACAGTGCGATGTGTGATGCCTTTTCCCCTGTTTCTCTTATTTCTAAATTGTATAACTCCTCTTAGTCAGACATGAGCAGTAGTGTTCTGTGGGCTGTGTTATTGGTCGTCCGAGAGAGAGAGAGCGAGAGAGAGAGAGAGAGAGGGTTTAACCAATCATTTAGCCGTTAAAATAAATATAATATATAAAATAAAAATAAATAATTTTATTTATTTTATTAGAATTTGTTTCATTTTCTTTATTTTTTTTTCCCTAATTTACTTTCATGATTTAATTTACTTTCTTAAATGTTTTCATTATTTATTATTTTTAATTTCTCAATGCCTTAATTGTGTTATATGGGTGGGTGGGAAGTGGGGGAAAACAGTTATGGTATTTGAATTGTCTTTCTTACACAATAAACAAAGTTTAAAAATAAATATAAATTAAAAAAAATAACAATAAAAATTGCTCAATGGACCTTTGTAAATGAAATTCAACTTTCAGTTAATTGCACTGAGAACTTCTAACACATTTCCACCACCATCTCTCTTTTTCAGTCACCCTCTGTATTTGTCTTTCTCTTCTCTGTTTACTCTCTTTATTTGCATCTCTCTCTCTCTCTCTCTCCCTCTCATTAAATGTCCCATCTATTCACTTTGCAGCCATTTACCTTGTCAAGCAACTGTTCAAAAAGGGGTGACCAAGGTATAAATGTTTTATGGGAAGGGAACGAGCACCACCGGTTCCATCTCCTACCTTTCTTCCCTTCTTTTGCTCTCTCTCTCTCTCTCTTTCTCTGAGTCTGTGATAAAAGCCTGGGTCTTCATACAGGTAAGTGTGTGTGTTTGTGTGTGTGTGTGTGTGTGTGTGTGTGTGTGTGTGTGTGTGTGTGTGTGTGTGTGTGTGTGTGTGTGTGTGTGTGTGTGTGTGTGTGTGTGACAGAGAGAGAGCCCTTGACCCGAGCAAGGAGCGAGGAAATGGGCAGAAGTGTACCAGGACTATCCATCAGCTGAATGAAGGTGACAGAAAAATGTTGTATCATAAGAGATGAGGGACGAAGGTGTGTGTGTGTGTGTGTGTGTGTGTGTGTGTGTGTGTGTGTGTGTGTGTGTGTTAGCTGTGTCCACAGACTTTACATGAGCAAACATTACATCAAAACGAGTGAGGGAACGGGGATGTGTTCTGGAATTGGAATGAATGAGTCAGTGAGAATAAAACGGCAACAAATTAACAAGTGGAGAGAGAGAGAGAGAGAGAGAGAGAGAGGTGTAGGTTACTTGATGCAACAGGGTGCCACACACTTCCACTTAGTTCTACCGAGGCGACACAACAAGTTAACACTATTCATATGTTTATTCATCAGAATATTATTATTATATCACACATCTTTCTCTTTTCATAATGTCTCAGACGCTGATGCTTTAGAAAACGCACGCAATGCTCGCCACAACGACACCAAAGCAGCGTTGGCAAGCATTCGGGCGGAGCTGTTTTGGCTTTGTTGAGCTGAAGCAGTCATATGTTTCTCTCCTTTCAGGTCAACAGTTTTGTTTTATATGTCCTTTCTAATATCACTTTTGCCACATTTTGGCACGCAGCCAGCGTGTCTATTTGTTTGGATGTCATTTTTCTTGTATGATCTCAAGCTCTGTGAATGCATTCTTACCCATACCAAACCACCCACCCCTTTCTAGTTGTAGAGTGCAATATGCTCGCATTGCAAAGGGGCTCCATTTGAATTTGAGTTAATTCGAGGATATGACTCCTTCACAATGATATTCCTGCCGCATCTTCTGCATCTGCTGCATCTGCTGCATCTGCTGCATCTGCTGCATCTGGTCAACAGGTTCGCTCTGGGCGCCCAAGCAGCGCAGAGCCGTCCAACATGGCAGCTCCGCCTCCACGACCACAGGGCAGACATAAGAGGAGTTTGACACACACACATGCGCTGGTGCATATACAAATACAAGCACATGTACGTACATAGAACGTTCTACAGACCTTCCATGGCTTCTGAGGAAGAAACACAAACACAACAGAAATACGAATAAAACAAAATACAAGCCAGAGAAAAGCATCTAAACAAACCCTGCGCTTCTTGCAGCCGTCGTGCGGTAGATAAAGCTCCAGCGATATGCAGATGAAGATAAAGGGCCATGTGCTGTGGACCACAGCGGACAGTTATATAATGGTGAAAACATCAAAACCGACAGTGAAACGCCCGCACAGGATAAGGACGCTTTTCTTTCTTCAAGAGTTTTACGATAAAAATGACTGTTTGGTAATATTACGGAAAGCCTCTTAACATCGATTTCTACTGGTAATCTTCCTTTCAGTTCAGGATTCCTCGTCCCGCTGACCTTCACGTCCCATGGGACAATAAAATATGTTCATGATACAAAAATACTGACATCAGAATCAGAATCTGAATCGTCTTTATTGCCAAGTAAGTTTACAAGTACAAGGAATTTGTCTTGGTGTTCGGTTCATACAAGAAACATAATACATGTATACATTTTGAAATGATACTCTTTGATTATGGCCTCGGGGTGATGCAAATGATCCATGCCCACGCTTTTTGGTTTTATTACCTTGACTGGAAAAGTGCCTCTGATCGGTTACGAATATCGTTGTTGAAATTAAGATTGTCACTTAACAGCACAATTGCATTGTTATATGCGTATTATAAGAGCACACAAGGTCTCTGTATAATTCTGACCCAAGCAGATTAGATTGGCAAGAGAATGGACCGTGTGAATATGCCTGTGAAGCATATTTTCCTGGGAAAAAAAAAATTATCTCGCAAACCGAAGGCACAAATCTCGCCCACAAAATGAACAAATAAAACACACACACAAGAAACACCGAACACCCAGTGTAACCCACACAGGAGTCCATTTGAACTCTCTTGCATTATACGCTACTAGATTTACTCCCCACTTTCGAACGGCGTTTCTAGGGCCTATAGACTCATCCACCGACTCTTTGTGTCCGACCGTTGCCGTGTGGCCTCCAAGTCGGCAGCCCTGTCTCTCGTACCCCCACATCGCTCTGTCCCACGGAGGCCTGACTGCTCCAGGACCTTTGGCCTACATACCATGCGAACCAGCCAGCGGACCGGGGAGGATGGCTGAGACAGTGGGGGTGGGTGGAGCGTTTTTAGCTTCTACAAGAAAGTTAGAAAAACATTTGTGTTGAGTTGAGTTTTTTCACCTCGCACGACCCCTGGCACGAACTGTGCACATGGAGACGCGGGTGGGTCCAAATTGAAAATGCATGGACAACAAAAAGGTCGGGACTCATAATGGAAGCGATATGACTAATTACACCAAACAGTGAGACACACAGTGCCAGCCGACCGTCGTGGATAACAAACCGCTGGGAGTACGAAGCGCTTTGTTCTGTGACAGGAATGTACGCACGTGAAATAAAAACACAACAAAAAAACAGCTGCCACATTTAAGGCATCATCGATAAATACCTCACACTCCTAAATAGTAGAGATGGCTCTATATGTCTGAGTCTAAAAAGAAAATGATTCCTGAAGTACACAGCGGCATCCCATAGTAAAAAGACCGTGGACTGCTGTAATCATCAATGACCATTAATCATCAATTGCTCTGCATTGATCAAATGTCTCAATGGGGACAATGGTTGTAATTGGGGAGGGAGCTGCTCAGAGTATTGGCTGGCTCTGTCTATTTCAGAACGTCTTTTCTAAGAAGCAAAAGAAACTAAATAGGGACCGAACTATTAATAACAACCTGCGTCTCCATTAGCAATGCACTTCCCAAATGCAACAGAGAGCTATCTGTCTATCTATCTATCTATCTATCTATCTATCTATCTATCTATCTATCTATCTTTCTATCTATCTATCTATCTATCTATCTATCTATCTATCTATCTATCTATCTATCTATCTATCTTTCTATCTATCTATCTATCTATCTATCTATCTATCTATCTATCTATCTATCTATCTATCTATCTATCTATCTATCTATCTATCTATCTATCTATCTATCTTTCTATCTATCTATCTATCTATCTATCTATCTATCTATCTATCTATCTATCTATCTATCTATCTATCTATCTATCTATCTATCTATCTATCTATCTATCTATCTATCTATCTATCTATCTATCCATCTATCTATCTATCTATCTATCTATCTATCTATCTATCTATCTATCTATCTATCTATCTATCTATCTATCTATCTATCTATCTATCTATCTATCTATCTATCTATCTATCTATCTATCTATCTATCTATCTATCTTTCTATCTATCTATCTATCTATCTATCTATCTATCTATCTATCTATCTATCTATCTATCTATCTATCTATCTATCTATCTGTCTGTCTGTCTGTCTGTCTGTCTGTCTGTCTGTCTGTCTGTCTGTCTGTCTGTCTGTCTGTCTGTCTGTCTGTCTGTCTGTCTGTCTGTCTGTCTGTCTGTCTGTCTGTCTGTCTGTCTGTCTGTCTGTCTGTCTGTCTGTCTGTCTGTCCGTCTGTCCGTCTGTCTGTCTGTCTATCTATCAATCTCTGTCTGTCTGTCTGTCTCTCTGTGTGTCTGTCTGTCTGTCTCTCTGTCTCTCTGCCTGTCTGTCTCTCTATCTATCTATCTATCTATCTATCTATCTATCTATCTGTCTGTCTGTCTATCTATAATAATAATAATAATAACTTACATTTATACAGCGCCTTTCAAAAAACGGGAGAGTGAAACATGTGGTGAGAAAGTTGGTCTGTATGTGTGTGTGTGTGTGTGTGTGTGTGTGTGTGTCTGTGTGTGTACTTTCATATAACAGACAGCCAACCGTGCTTTAATGGTCACACACTGGCACCCTCTATCTGTCTGTCTGTCTATCTATCTATTTGTCTGTCTGTCTGTCTGTCTGTCTGTCTGTCTGTCTGTCTGTCTGTCTGTCTGTCTATCTCTGTCTGTCTGTCTGTCTGTCTATCTATCCATAGGAACTGGCTGCCTTCTCCACACGCTCCACAAGCTCCACAAGCAACACCTCAAAAAAAAAAAAAAAAAAAAGAC
Source organism: Zeus faber (assembly GCF_960531495.2). NCBI lineage: Eukaryota > Metazoa > Chordata > Actinopteri > Zeiformes > Zeidae > Zeus > Zeus faber. Next base: position 28,439,647 of record NC_137190.1, on the reverse strand, counting down.
GAGGCAAAACAATCATATTCTTAATTTGCAGTGAAGTCCGTCTGTCTGTCTGTCTCTCTGTCTGTCTATATCTGTCTGTCTATCTCTGTCTGTCTATCTCTGTCTGTCTATCTCTGCCTGTCTGTCTGTCTGTCTGTCTGTCGATAGGAATTTGCTGCCTTTTCCCCCAGCTGATCCTCACACACAACCTGGTGATGCACACATTTTTACTCCGGGTCTGCAGCCATTACAGGACATTTAAAGACCCTTTTAATGCCGCTTTAAGATTTAGGACCTGACACACAAATCCCAGCTCCCTGTGTGCGATATGCATCAACACTAAAGAGAGGTTCATTCCACCGTCCAACCATCCATCCATTCCATCAGTTTAATCACAGAAGTTCACATGAACATGCAGATGCATTAAGATCTATAGAAAATCTCAATTGTTTCTACTTTCTCGGCTTTGTCTCAACTTTTTTTTCACTTCACTGCAAATTGAGAATATGATTGTTTTGCCTCGTCTTTTTTTTTTTTTTTTAATGAGGCGTAGCTTGTGGAGCTAGTTCTGTCAGACAACTTGACGGCGTCCACATGATGCCACGCCGTTTTGGGCCTATTTAAGGAGCCGATCCTCCCTGTCTTAGCTGCTTTTCTGCGTTGCTGCACTCCCTCCACCTCCCCTGCTCCGCCTGCAAGGCTCTACTCTTCCATTCAGTGGGGGGGTTCAAGCTCATCACTCCTGTATTTCGAGCTCACTAAGTATTCCTCTGTTTTCTGTAAACCTCGCCCGGGGCGTGACACCAAACTCAAACGGTGCTTAATAAATAAAGATCATTTTTACGTAAATCTTAGAGTTGTCCGTCAGAAATGAAGTTAAGGACAATTTAATATTAGTGTAGTTAGTGTGTATTTGTTTAATTATGCGCGCACGCGTGTGTGTGTGTGTGTGTGTGTGTGTGTGTGTGTGTGTGTGTGGGTGTGTGCACTTTCATACAACAGACAGCCCATCGTGCTTTAATGGTCACACACTGGCATCCTCTGTCCGTCTGTCTGTCTATCTATCTATCTATCTATCTATCTATCTGTCTGTCTGTCTGTCTGTCTGTATCTATCTATTTGTCTGTCTGTCTGTCTGCCTGTCTGTCTGTCTGTCTATCGCTGTCTGTCTGTCTGTCTATCTATCCATAGGAATTGGCTGCCTGTTCCACCAGAACTAGCTCCACAAGCTACACCTCATATAAAAAAACAAAAAACAAAAGACGAGGCAAAACAATCATATTCTCAATTTGCAGTGAAGTCCGTCTGTCTGTCTGTCTGTCAGAAATGAAGTTAAGGACAATTTAATATTAGTGTAGTTAGTGTGAATTTGTTTAATTATGCGTGTGTGCGTGTGTGTGTGTGTGTGTGTGTGCACTTTCATACAACAGACAGCCCATCGTGCTTTAATGGTCACACACTGGCACCCTCTGTCCAGTTGGCACGTGGAACCCTACAGATCGATCCCTTTTTACCTAATTGAGACTTGGCCAGCGGTGGGGATCAGCAGCGGGCCCGGTCCGGCTTTGGTTTTCGAAGCAAAAAAAAAGCAAAGATTGTGAAGCAGCTGATTAGGGTGGATTGCTGGTTATTGATTGCCAAAGAGCCAAGAAGAAGAAGAGGAAAAAAAAAAGAGGTGAGCGTTGTACAAACATTGTAAAAGTGCAAAGGCTCCACTTTGGTCAGACCTTATCCCGGGTCAGCTGGACCACGCCACCCTGCACGCCGCTCTTTTGGAACGGGGGAAAAGTCTGGTTTCTACGAGGGTTTGCATAGTGATTCCCCCTTATTTGACTGTACCTTTCTCATTTCCAGTTGACATTCCTGGTCTCTTTGCGTGCCCCCTCAATCCGCTGGCTTCATCTATTCTTCTACCTTTTTTGGGGGGAGTAGGCTCGATTTAGTGCTGCAGTCTCGTGTTTTCTCCTCTGTCTGCCTTTATTATCTGCTGTGTCACAGTTATGGTGGCGGCGGCTCAAAGTAGGTCAGGCGCGGCCTGTGAGGTGCCAAGAAACGAGACCCCCCCCCCCTCAAAACACACACACAAACACACACACACAGACACACACACACACACACACACACGTGTATGTCTGTGTGTGTGTCTGTGTGTGTGTCTGTGTGTCTCTGTGAGTGAGTGTTTACAGGCGCTATCACTAATGCTAATGCGCCAGGTGTCCTCGATCGGCAGATGCTCTATTTGCAAATGTATCCATGGTGATAATAAGGCGCAGCCACGGAAAGAGAGGCAGGTGGATGTGGAAAGGCTCTCAAACGGGACACGGGCCAGATCTCAGCTTTCAGTGGCACTCTGGTTAAACAACGCCAAACCCTGAACCCCGGGGGGGGGGGGGGGGGGGGACCAAGGGACCCTCTGGTGCGGCGCTGCAGAGACGGTGCTTGAGGAGACGCGGCACCAAATCAGGTTGGAAGTGGTCAAATTGACAGGTTCACGCTCGGTGAATTATGTTTTTCCTCTGACCCTGCAAAGTTGAATTTCCTTGGTGCTTCTAACGATGACATTTCCTGGTTTCCTGTATCAAGGATACGTTGAGTTTGTGTCTTGTAGGTTCCAAACTTACTGATGGGGCGCCACCAGTTAAAAAACAAAAGACTTTCGAGGCAGTAATTCACCTCCGTGGGGCAGTCGGGTCCCACTGGGGGGAGGGTGCACCCTGGAGGAAAAAACGCACTTCTCTTCCCAGGGCTCGGGCCTCCTTTCCCACTGTGTTGCGCAACGGCCAGCCCCACAGGGCCAGCAATACCATTTACTTCAACACAGAAACATCCACAGCGCGTAACTGGCAGAACGTAGGCTCGAGTTAAACACCACACACACACTCACACGCCCACACGCACACGCACGCACACACACACACACACAGTTTGTCATAGAGTTCAACAAAACCTATACAGGGCACATCTCAAGATAAATAGATATATAGACAGATAGACAGACAGATAGATAGATAGATAGATAGATAGATAGATAGATAGATAGATAGATAGATAGATAGAATTGGCAATCTACACTAAACTAAAGTGAACGAGAAGATGGGGAACATTTTTTCCCAGACACAATAACCTGAACCATGAACAATAAATCAAACCTAACAATCAATGAAGAATGAATAATAGGACATTAGCAAATATAGTATAAGCCTAATGATCACAAATAAATACTGCAGAACCTAGAAACCTAAACAATTAACCAACACAATAATATAAATCCAACAATAAAAGAAAAAAATAATTTGGCAGTTTGGACACAACAAAACAATCAAAAACAATAAAACAATAAAAAAGTAATCACAATAAGGTTGTTTACGTAGTTGGCTTTGGAGTTTAAAGTGAAGGGGGGGGGGAGTGAGAATAACTAAGAGTGTCAGAGAAATGGGGACAGGCCAACAAAACACTTTATTTGCCGAAAACAACAGTTTCCTGGAAACTGCAAATGGATGACACGCACGCACACGCACGCACACGTACACATACACACACACACACACACACACACTCACACACACGCATGCACATGCACACACACGCACACACACGCATGCGCACACACGCGCACACACCCACACACACACACACACACAGAGAAACGGGTTTCAATCGCCATCTCTTTAAGTTCTTTGAGACTTCCTTCAGTCTAAGTGAGACTTAGACTCCAAAAGGCTTCACGGCCGCAGTTCAGAGACTTTAATCGGAACAAAGAGGGGGTTATAGAAGCATTAAAACTACAAATAAATGACTAACCGTCTCATGGATATTGAAGGAATTCCTCCTCCATCATTCAAACATAACATGCTGCCATGGAGCGCCAACTGGGAAAAATGTCTCTCCGCTCTTATTGGTTCTAAATCCCATGAAAATGAAATGCTAAACGCAAACTATTTTCAATGGCTTCTTTGGGATGTCACCTTGGGGTCCCAGTCCAGCGACCCTTGCGTTGTCTGGGTGATGAGGTTGGTTATGGTGATGAGCGCTGGTGGGAGCGGAGCTACGTCAGAAGGAAACATGAGAACACTTCTGGCTCCTTTAAAAAAGGGCCCGAATATATCCGTGCTGCATATATAGAGTAGGGGCTCTGGCATTTTTTGGTTACGGTTTTATGGTGGAGGCCCAGGCTTGTCGTTACTAAGCGATCCTATATCTGTCTATGTTGCTGTCCAGCCAAGATCTGCCCAAATAAAGAAGATGATACGTGAGTCATCTGTTTTGCTCGTCGAAAAGGCCTGTGTTATCTGACCAATAGGATGGCAGGGCCGGGGAGGGATAGAAAGCAGCAGACGATGGAGAGAGAGAGAGAGAGAGAGAGAGAGAGAGAGAATGGAAGATACGGGTGAGATGTGCTTTGCTTGGCGCTGAATTGGCGGTTAGATAACTGAAGGTCAGCGGTGGAGTGTTCCAAAGTATCGAGAGTCACAGCGGGCTCCGAAATACCACGGGCCCCGGAGATCCAGGGAATTTCTCAGAGCCCGCACCTGACCCCTCACAGCACCAGCCGACCTCTCCAACCCCTCGACCACACACACACACACACACACACACACACACACACACACACACACACACACACACACACACACACACACACACACACACACACACACACACACACACACACACAGATTGGCCATCATTTAGTTCAGCTCTGATCTTCCTTCTGGAAATCTGTTTTTTTTTTTTAAACAAGACTAGTGCAAGTCTGAGACTATTTTAAGCCACGGGCCGAGAGAGACCGTTTCAGTCATCCAAGAGTAAAAGTGAGCAGTCTAAGATGAGACATAAATTGCAGCCACCAAATAGGCGCAGAGCGTCGCCTCCGGTGGAACAGCAGGAGCCGATACGAGTACAAGGGGAAAAAACAGGGAGAAAAGAGCGGACCGAGGCCGATAGATCGAGCTGTCTGATAGTGTCCCTTCAGGTCCCCGAGAAGAGGCTCTTTCAATAATATATATGCCACACACACGGACACACAAAGCCCAAAACACCAGGAACATTCACTACAGAATAGAGGGGTCTTGGTGATAGACAGAGAGAGGGACGGACGTATGGATTTGTTCCTGGAAATCGGGCAGGTTACATCACAGGGGTTAATTTGCGGTGACCCGCTGACCGACAGGATGCAAACAGCGATAACGACTGAACGACCAGTCTCGCTGCACCTCAGTTCAGATGGATTTTTTTTTGGACGAGCTCCTTTTCGGCGAGAGCTGTGAAAGTGTGAAGGGTGCAACCTGGCTGGTTGACTGGTTAGTGTTTGTTGTTTTCTTATTATTTTTCCCGTCTGTTTTTGGAAAGGCTCAAGTGTAATCTATGTGCCGAGCGGCTTACCGCTGAAGGAAACCTGTTGTTTGCAGATTAAACCTGTTGCTTTAGCGGAACAGTCTGACCCAAATCGCCGAGGTCGTCGGGCGGAGGCAGAGTGAAACATGTGGTGAGAAAGTTGGTCTGTGTGTGTGTGTGAGTGTGTGTGTGTGTATGTATGTGTGTCTGTATGTGTGTGTGTGTGTGTGTGTGTGTGTGTGTGTGTGTGTGTGTGTGTGTGTGTGTGTGTGTGCGCGTGTGCGTGTGTGTGCGTAGGAAGAGAAAGAGACAGTGTCCTGTGGTGAGTGCAGAATATTATCTTTCTATTTTATTTATTAGCCTCTTATATAAGCTCCAGCGGGCGTCTCGGGTCCAGGTCAAAGGACTTAAGGTCCTTTGTTAAATATATGCAGCAACAGAATCTAAAATGCCAAAAAAGAAAGGGCTTTATTACCAACGTGGTTATATCACAGGAAGCTCAACAGAGGCTGTACGAAACAAAGTCGGGAACAAAAACACAAGCAGTCACGGGAGGAGAGAAAACGCTGCGTGGATGAATAGTGGATCTGGGAATCCGGACAAGAAAAAACACATTTAAAATGAGACAAGGGAAGTTGGTTCTGACTAATACTGTATTATTAAAAACAACATCTGTTTTACATTGTTTTACAGTGAGTAAAGCAGCCATTAACCATACAAATGTGTGTGCGTGTGCATGTGTGTGTGTGTGTGTGTGTGTAGGTGCGTGCATGCGTGCGTGTGTGTGTGTATGTGTACACACACCAGCCTCGGTCTACAATTCAGTTGCTGAGGTTCAACTCAACTTATACCCACAAAAAATAGCAGCAATATTTATAGAAATGTTAAAAATAAATAATAATAGTTAAAAAAAAATTATTACAATTTAAAAAAAACAACATCTAGAGTAATAAATTATTCTAATTTCAAGATTTCAAGATTCTAGTTGAAATGCAAAAAAATTGAAGCATTCTTCTGATGGTATCCTGACTGTGTGTGAAAAGGGAGGAATGGTAGATATTCAGACAAGGCCTTGTATCTGAAAACAGTTATATGCAGTTTTTTTTAACCTAATAATATGATTCGTAATTTCATTTTCAAACATTTTTTATTCCAGTACAGAGAGCAGCGTATTGTTCTATTGTGTCGTATTGTATCGTATTGTGTTGTATTATATCATATTGTGTGACATTATGTCGTATTGTGTCATATTGTATCGTATTATGTTGTATGTATTGTATCTTATTGTGTCGTATTGTGTGGTATTGTTTCGTATTGTGTCGTATTATATTGTATTGTGTCGTATTATGTCGTATTGTATTGTATTGTATTGTATTGTATTGTATTGTATTGTGTCGTATTGTGTCATATTGTATCGTATTGTATCGTATTGTGTCATATTATGTAGTATTTTGTCGTTTTGTGCCCTATTGTATTGTATCGTATCGTATCGTGTCATATTATGTAGTATTATGTTGTATTTTGTCGTATTGTGTCATATTGTATTGTATCGTATTGTGTCATTATGTAATATTTTGTCGTATTGTGTCATATTGTATTGTATCGTATCGTATTGTGTCATATTATGTAGTATTGTGTCGCATTGTGTCATATTTTATTGTATTGTATCGTAGTGTTTAGTGTATTGTGTCGTATTGTGTCGTATTGTGTTGTATTGTGTCAATCGATTCAATACGATACAATATCAGAATCAGTATTTCTGATTCTGATTCTGATATTGTATCGTATTGAATCGATTGTGTCGTATTGTGTCTTATTGTGTCCTATGTGGTATTGTATTGTATTGTGTCGTATTGTGTCATATTCTACCGTATTGTGTCTTATTCTGTAGTATTGTTCGTATTGTGTTGTATTATATCACATTATATCGTATTGTGTCATATTGTGTTGTATTGTATCGTATTGTGTCATATTCTACCGTATTGTGTCGTATTGTGTGATATTGTTTCGTATTGTCGCGAATTGTGTCCTGTTGTATTGTATTGTGGCATATTATTTCGTATTGTCATATTGCATCTTATTGTATTGTATTGTATCGTGTCATATAATGTAATATTATGTCGTAGTGTGTCGTATTGTGTCATATTGTATTGTATTGTATGGTATTGTATCGTAGTGTCATATTGTATTGTATTGTATTGTATTGTGTCATCTTATATCATATTGTGTCATATTATATCGTATTGTGTCGTATTATGTGGTATTGTGTCTTATTGTACCGTATTGTATCGTATTGTGTCATATTGTGTCAAATTAAATCGTATTGTGTAGTATTGTGTCTTATTGTGTCGTATTATGTCGCAATGTGTCTAATTGTGTAGTCTTGTTTGTATTGTGTCATATTATAGCAAATTATATCTTATTATATCGCATTGTGTCATATTATATCGTATTATACTGTATTGGATCGTATTGTTTCATATTATATTGTATTGTGTCGTAGTGTATCGTATTGTACTATAGCCGTGGGGCAAGAAACCAGACGAAACCAAACTGCTCCGCCTCCGTCTGAGCTGCCTCATAAATGTGATGTGTCAGTTTACTCAACGCAGGCCCGGGCAAGAGGAAGAGGGGATGAGAGAATGGAGAGAAGGAGGAGGATGATGGGAAAGGGGGGATGCTGGCTACTAAAGGCAAAGAGGTAACTGCAGTAAGCGAGAGGGAGAGAGAGCGTGAGAGTTAGAAATAACTGCCTATGGTTCAACACCCCCCCACCACCCCCACATCCCCAGTCACTATCGCCCGCTCCCCACTACTTTCTCCCTGGAGCTGGGTTACATAACCCACTGCAGTCTGAGATAACGCAGTGCACGCTCGGTGACGACACCTCCCCTCTCTATATGCGCACACACACTGACATACACATTTGCAGAGAGCGCAACATTAAACATAAACACACACATATACAGTATATACAGTACATATATATATATACACTGTTTATATATTCAAGTTCCATGCACAAATCTATTTTATCCACTATCTGCAGGGGGATTGCATAAAGGCGCGTGGTGCAAGCAAATATTTACGGGACAGTCATCTGCCTTTTCTTTTTTTTTTATTACTTACAAGTGTTACTGTCAGTATTAAAGATCTCAGTTGTTTTGGCTTGCAGTGGGTGTTTCTCTATGTGTCTTTTATAAACAGTTGCGGGTGTGTATGCATGTGTGTTTGTTTTTAAGAGCGACAGTGAGGCTGTTGTCAAGGCCAAGAATCCAACAGTTTTATGTAACTGTACTTAATCACCTTTTACTGGTTTGCCGCTTTGATTGGCTGCAGCTGGTTCCTTCTGGGGTTGTCATGGAGTTTAGTTCCAAGGGCCACCAACTCTCTCTCTCTCTCTCTCTCTCACACTCTCACTCTGGAAGCCGAAAATTGTGTGTTGGGGTTGGGTTGAGGTAGGGCAGGTGTATCAGTCTGTGAAGTTGTGCGTCACTAGCGTGGAAGAAATGAAATCAGTAACCCGCTCTGCCATTGTCCCCATTCCTCACTGAGCCGGGCGGATCAAACGGGATCCAGGAGACACAATAAAACATCAGCTGTCCCGAACTTCAGCTTCTTCGGTCACAGCGTCGCACAGCCTTGTTTCCAGCTTCCCCCATTAGCTTGTTGCATGCCTTATGCGCCAGGTTTGGCCACAGGCCGACTGAAGCACCGTAGCTTTTCACACACACAGCTCCACATTCTTTCCTCCACTCTCAAAGCTTTACTTGTTTTGCATTGGTTTGTCATTGTGCACATGCACTTCTTGCTGAATTGCCTCTGTCCAAGTTGCTCTAGATGGTTAGCCTTCTTAATGCAGAATTTTACTTTAAGTTCAAATTATGTACATCTGCCGCCATGGCTTTGGAGGTCGTCTGGGAATCAGAGGACTCCTGGTTTGATCCCTGGCTTCTTTGAGCGAGACACCGAAACCCCTCACTGCTCCCGATGAGCAGGTTGGCGTCTGGCACGGTGTGAATTCAGGAGAGCACCGTAGCGGGCTTGTATTATATTTCTGCTTTTGGGCTCACTTCCTTGTTAGGTCTTTCTTTCACATCATAATGCCTGGAAACAGCGTAACACTGTCAGCAACAACTGTTCTTTTTGCATTGTTACACATGGCAAATACATGTCAGGATCCAATATCATACTTTTAGGCGGCGCTGACACGCAGGATGAATGAATGGGCATATATGGAAAAAGACGCCGGTGGCTTCCGCACAAAGGCATGATATTCCCTGGAGCTGCCGCCTGGTACAGCCCTGCTGTGACTGAATCCTCACCTCGTCCATTAACGTTGCCGTCGTTTGGGGAAAAGTAGGTTTTAACAGCAGGTTTCATAATCTCACAATGTGATTCATGTATAACTTGTAATGTGCGAAAAGGTGGAGCTGGGGAAAGCTTTGGTTACATAAGACCACCGGTTCTTTATTCCTCACACCTCCGCTGTACAAGAACATAAACAAAACAATCACGCAAACTCGCGCACCTTCGATACAGAGCTTAGAAAAAAAAAAATGTACAAAACAAAGCGCGACCACTATACGCCACAGACCGAGCACTGATGTTACAGTGGAATGGTTCAAATTAAAAAAAAAGAGTTGATTATTCGTCGTCGTCCTCCTCTTCGTCGCTGATGACATACTTCTTGGCCTTCTTGGTGGCCGTCTCCTCATCGTCCTCGGCCTTCCTCTTCCCTGAGCCCTCGCCCTCACCCTCCTGTAGGGAGAGCGAGTTTTGCTTTATGACCAACTTAAACCACAGGGCTGCCGTACCTTGCAGCACTTTGTCTGCTTCAGTCTACCCCGCTCTGCTTCAATTTATCAAGTCATCACATCAACAATATATATTTTTTTTTATTTCTGTCAGCAAGAACACTGAGTCGAGTGTGTGTTCTTTTTACCAACACTAGAACTTCTTGTCCTGAGAAATGGCACAACTTTTTTTTTTTTTTAATAAATGGGTATCTTGCACCACAGCGACGTATGTCGGTCAGACACTGGTACTGCACCCACCTCATCGCTATCCAGCTTCTTAGCCTTCATCAGCCTCTGGGCTTTGTCATCGTCAGATCCTTCATCACTGTCGGAAGAGTAGATCCTCGCCCGCTCCTCTGGACACAAGAGAGGAGACAAGAGGGAAGGATGTCAGATGAAATTACTCCTGCTTTCTTGACGGGGAGAGAGGAAGAGAGTGGAAGAACGAGATGAGTGGGGGGAGACATAAAGAAGGTTAGGCAGAGAAGAAAAAGAGGCTGCCAACCCAAGCTAACCCCCCCCCAAAAAAGATGAGAGAAAGCAATACTGACAGAACCAAGGGGGAAAAAAAAGGGAGAGCGAGTCTCACCCCTGAGGCCTCCTCCGCCCTTGTACTTGCTCTTGATGGCAGCCAGGCTGATGGCCTCGTCGCCCTCCTCCTCCTCGTCGTAGCGGTCAGGCTCCAGGTAGCTGCTGCTCAGCCCGCGCTGGTGCTGCTTCTCCCTCATCCGCCGTTGCTGGGACTCCCTGCGGATGGAGGCCCGGAGACGCTCCTCCTCTTTCTGGTATAGAAAGGAGAGAGAGAGAGAGAGAGAGAGAGAGAAAAACTTGAATTTAGTTGAATAAACCAAGGTAGTTTTGACAAAAGACTTCCCTACTGATTTAAATTGGTTAAATGAATGATAAGTATAATTCAGATAGCGGAATTGGAAAAGACAATTAAAACCAATAATGTGAAGCTTTCTTCAGGATTTAAATGACCAGTTCAAAAGATCAAAACTACAGTTAATAAAATTATATTATATATTGTGGCATATATTCAGTCACATCTTCATCATCATCAATCCAGAGTATAAAATGACATATCACATCATTATATCTCATCATGAATTTCACAACAATAACAATTTCTCGGTAAAATAAATTCAATGCCGCCCACGGTTTTTACAACTTCAAGTATTCTATGAATTATTTTTACTGTACGGCAACTTACAGCAATTTTGAAACGTCTTATGAATAAAGGCAGTTTTATTCTTGTAAATTATTATTATTCCACTAATTGTAATATAATTTTGCAGTCCTCACTGTGGACCTAAATGGGATTTCTCGAACTCTGGGCGAGTCTTCTTTCTCTCTTCGGCAAGAGCCATTATGCAAGACACTTATGCAGGCCAGTGTGTGCGTCTCGCCGTCTCTTATGAAAGCCCTTGCCCCAGTGACGTAAAAGCATAGCAGTATCCCTGGGTTCACTTGGCAGGTGCCAGATGCCGCCGGGCCGTGTTTGTCGATGCAGCAGAGCGCACTATACACAGCGTTATCACCTGGCCATGTCTGCGGCCGCCACAACAGACGCTAGACTGTTGACAGTCTCCATTTCACCGACCGCTGCGTGACTTCATTATGTAACCATGTCGGGTTACCAATTTATGTAACTCGCCCTGATGCTTGCTGATAGGCGACCAAGAGCAACCTCTTCATTTCCAACTAGGGCTGCTTGGTACAGATCAAGTAGCATTTTGTGATCATCTTGAAAACTGACCAGGCATAACCTAGTTGTGTTGCATAGAACCCAACTAAATTTTCTACTTGGCCTTTGGGTCAGCATTCTAATAGTGACCATTTATTAATTTATTATTTTGGAGAATCAATGTATTGCGATATTGACATTGCTCTATGATAGAAAAAAAACTAAAACTAAAAAGTAGGACAATACGGGGTAAATAGTGGGGTTTTCTGTGAGTTTTTCCTTGGCCAGATAAGGTATAGACAAGGAGATGCTGTCGATTTCTATGTGAAGCCATTTGAGACTGAACTGTGATTCAGGGCCATAGAAATAAACTTGACTGACTGATTACTGTGAGTCTTCACAATATAGTCTTTTACAAAATGAATACTTGAGAATTTTGTGATACAACATTTTGCCCTCAACATTTTTATTATTATTATTATCATTATTGATAATAATAATAATTATTATTATCATTATTGATAATAATAATAATAATAATAATAATAATAATAATAATAATAATAATAATAATAACAATAATAATAAGACCTAAAATCTCTCGTGATATAGGATCCGAAATGGTTGGGGAGGTTTCGCATGCTAAAAACTAGAGTTCTGTACCGATATAAAGCATTAGTTGGATTTGTTATGATTTGACGTTGTGAGGTTAGTTCTTCCGTATGGCCGAGCCGGAGGTACAGGCTGCAGTCGAAGAGAGAGTCACCTTGATCATCTCATTGCGCTGAGACTCAGGGTCTCGTCCGGCCATGGGAAGGATTCTAATCTTCTGTGTCTTAGAGCAGCGGTCAGCAAGAGACAGGGTCATCTTCCTGTGGGTGGCGCTGTCTGTCGAGTGGGGCCTGGGAAGAAACACACACGCACACGCACACACACACACACACACACACACACACACACACACACACACACACACGTAATTGTAAGTAAGTTGATCTGCAAATGTGCACTCAAACCTCACACACCGTCGGCTGCAGCTGGTACCTGAATTTCCCCCACGGGGATTAATAAAGTGTTATTTTATTATAATTTAGTAGATTATTGAAAATATACAACAGTTATGTAACGGTAAAGATGGATGTTGTGTAATCCTCCCATTATACATTATACATTATAATACATTATAAATCCTTGGCATTTCTCCAGGCTCTACCTTGTATTCTAGATTGTTCATTTGAAATCCTAATCTCCCTGGGCCTGGAGAGGACAGACATCTATATATTTTTTTAGCAAAAGCAGGCCCTCTTGTGCGGTACAGCAGCTTTGGCTGCTGTCCCACTAGTCACATGTGGTCTCCAAAGACATCGGCGGAGCTAAGAGGCTTATACGCTTTTGATTGGGGGAAGCCCGGGGCCACTTGCACAGGATCGTCTAAGAACATAAGAGTACAATAATTATACCCACCGCGTAGTTTAGGGTCACACTTTCAAAATTTGAATCTAACCCTATTCACATAATATGAAAGTGTAGAATCGGAGCTTCAAAACAAGATATTACAAGGTAACACATTTTCAAAGTTATGATTTATTTAAAAATAAGGTTTGAAAACAGAAGTTCTGAGAAATCAGGCTTTAACGTTTTAGAAGAGTTTCCAGACTTTTGCAGCACAAAATACCTATTTGGAAACAGTTTTTCTGAAATATTCTTTGAATAAAAATATTGGGAAAAGCGTTATTCAAGTTTCCTTTAATTTTAAGTTAATTCTTTTTCATTCTATGTTCATGCTCATTAGACTAGCATCACCGGTCTATTATTCTGTAACTTCTAAACATTCCCATTTCCTGCATTTATTGTTTGATAACAATGCAGTTTTAAGAATGTGGCACTTTTCAGATTGCGTGCATGAAAACCTGCGTGGTCCTCCGCCATTTGCATTCTGGGAACTGTTGTTTTCTGGTAGCACCCCCCAGACCGCCGCCCGCTGCCAGTTCCGCAATATGATTGAGAGCTTCTGCCACCCTCTTCCCGTAATCCACAACAACACAGAGGTTATGTTTCGCTGAGTAGTCCTCTGAGCCAGCGTCAGCGCAACAGTTTATTATCATGCGAAGAAGACCTGTTATCGTCCGGGTTCATTCATAACCTTATTGGTTTCACATTCTGACTTCATATCACTTGGAATATCGATGATCTCAATCTGCACGCTTGCATCAAGGGGAACCACACAATCGCCGTTTGTGCTGTTTCGCGAGTTCAGCAAGTTGGTGACTGACCCCCCCCCGTGAAATGCTGGTGGATCAGGTAGCCTTGAATTTTAAATACTTATAGAATACTTAGAAATCAAACAGTTTTGAAAATACACAGAGATAACTTGAGGAACATTCATTTTGTGTATAGCCAAGACTATCAGTCAAATGTGTTTAGGGATTACCTGAAGGTGAGCTTGGTTTTGAACACGGCCTGCCCCTGCAGCCCGGTGCCCTGTCGGATGAACAGGTGGTTGTGGTCTCCTTGGAGGGGCGCTTTGTAGACGTCGAACACCTCGTTTCCCAGGTGCAGAGACATGCTGTGGGGAGGGGCTGATTAGCGCACGCACACACATATTCAAAAACAACCCAATTACGTTTTTTTTCTCCCCCTTGCTTTGACAGTGTAAATGATATGGAAAATATATGATCAAAATAATTTCACACAAGCAACAATATTGACACTCATAGTATCTATCCATCTATCTATCAGTGTTTGCTTCTGAACACAAATCCCATTACAAAGAACTGATGTCCATCACTGTACCAGCTCGTTTTTAAATGAAACTCTAGATATCTCTAGATTATTTTTCTTCAAAAAAACGCTACTCAGACCATAGGCGTGTGTTTTACAGTTAGGGGTGCGATACAGGGACATCGGGCACAAGCGATTGGCTTGCCCGCCGACCGCACCGCAGCGCGGAGCTGGAGGGAGTGAGCGGACAGTGAGAGGTAGAACGGGTGGAGAGCGGTCATTCTCCGGAGGCAGAGAGTGTAGGACAGGATAAAAATGATCACACTGATGACTTGCACAATGATAACATTGGGTTAGGGTTCCATGTGGGAGAGGGGCTTAAGATGCCACTGAAAGTAACGTATCATGAAAAACCGCCTCCATCACTACACACCTGCCATCGGACCATTTGACGATGCGCGCGTTGCTCTCCCGGGTCTCGTTCCCTTCCTCGTCTCGCTTGGCCCTCCACCGAATGGTGTTCTCCACCTGGGATGGAGAGAAACAGAGAGTGAGCAAGACTTGTGTCAATCCACTCCCTCGCAATCACACAGCTGCTTTATTACAGGTTTCATTTTAGCATTTAATGAAATTCAAGGGCTTTCAAGTACTTTCTAAGCGCTATTTTTTCCATTTAGAAGGACTTGACAGAAAACGAGTGTCATCGATTTTCAATGTATTCTTATTAATTAAAATATAATCTTAATCGAATCGTCTATTACTTACATAAGTATATAGGGGTGCAACGGATCACAAAACTTACGGTTCTGATCGAATCACGATTTTAAGTCACGGATTGGATCATTTTTAGGATCAGCAAAAAAAAAAAAAAGGGGGGGGGGGGACGACAAACATAACTTTGCTTTCCATTTATTCTGTAAAAGACACTAAAAGTAAGGAACTTTTGTCCATGGTTTTAAATGTAAACATTATTCAAGATGCCCAATGTTTAAATAAAATCTTAAAATATGTAAAGTACTCAATAATCAATTGCATGCATGATACCTTCTTCCTTTAAACATGGTAGCGAATGAAAAAATATGATTAGATCTGCCCCCGGTTACTGAATTTAATTCCAATAAGTAACCAGTATCATGTTAAACTTCTCACATTTAGAACAAACAAACTCCATGAAAATTGGTTCAGAATTGAGCGAGGTACGTTTTTTCTAGAAAAGTCTCCATCACCCAATTCACATTGTATGTTGGTTACTAGCGGATCTTGACCGCTCCAATGTGGCGAAGGAGCCGATGCAAAGCAGCAACATTTGCTTCACAATATGT
This sequence comes from Zeus faber, assembly GCF_960531495.2. Classification (NCBI taxonomy): domain Eukaryota; kingdom Metazoa; phylum Chordata; class Actinopteri; order Zeiformes; family Zeidae; genus Zeus; species Zeus faber. The sequence goes on along the minus strand of NC_137190.1, from coordinate 28,423,805 downwards.
CGTAAAGTAGCAGCAAGACAGCACGACACACCATGAACAACGATTGCACTTCAGAGTAAAACACAGCACACATCTGTGTCTGTCTTGTCGATCTTGTTTTCACTGCAACTCTGCATCGAGATTTACAGAATAATTTCTTTAAAAAGTTACAATGACAGTAACAAATACAACTGTATTCCAATATGATGATTACATATTGGAATTGATCCGTGGTTCACATGCGAGCAGAACCTTGGGGGGCGATCCGTACAGATCACGGATCATCCACGTACCGTTACACCACTATTATTATATCTATTATTAATCTCATTGTCATCTACTATTATAAGTGTATAGTATAAGTATAAGTGTATTTCCAACCATTCTGCATTAAATGTTCATTTCCCTGGCGTCATCTGTGTCGTACAAGTGATTCTGGAATCACAGGTTTTCAATTATAGTGATTTTCTCAAGGACTATTTTCAAGGTTTTCCAGTACTTACATTTCTAATGACAAAATTCAAGCACTTCAAGTACCTGGTAAGAACCATGTTATTACGTTTTTTTGTTTAAAATCTCACAATAAAAAGACAACTATACCTTCAGTTTGAGCCTGGTTCGCCCTTCTTCATCCAACATCTCCTCATCCTCAAACTCATCCTCGTAGTACTGAGGATCGAAGGGTCTGGGAGAGGGAATACAACGCGGTACGTTAAAAAGAACGATTTCCAAGTCACATCATTGTAGAGTCAGAGAAGCAGACAATAGATGTCAATTTCAATGATCAGCTGAAAGACTACTAGCCACTAGTATTGGAAGCACATGGTTCTAAAACACAAGATTATTCACAATTTTAATGCTCTATGACCTTTAAATGTGATTTTAAAATGTTTATTTTATCCTTCAAATAACATTAAATTTGTGTAACCTATTTTAAATTTGAATTTATTTATTTTAAAAAGGCGTTTTTTACAGAATCTGCATATTTATTTTGTATTAGATGCCCATTTTCAATCATGCATTGCTGATAAAAAGTTCTGTATTGACAAAATGCAACTACTTCCGGCTCCTCTGAAAAAGCACCGAGAAACCAAAAACCAAGTACATTTTTTGGTGTTTTGATATTGCTGATAGGGCTGGGCTGGCAACATTGCAAAGCAAGCATTGTTTTCAATCTTCCTTTTGCAGTAGACTATATCATTGTAATAATAATAATAATAATCATGCATCCAAATGGGTTTTGAGCACTGCTGAAAACAAAGTCTTAGCCCCCCACTTGTGCCTCAAACCGGAGAAAGGGAACACGCTCATTTTCTTGGAACGGAACCTTTAGAAGTCAACCAAAAATCAAACAGGCCAGACATTTTCATTTATTTTTGCTTGTTTTTTTATTTAACAGGGACAAGTGGAACAAACAGGTACTGTCCGAGAAAAGCGCATTTTGGCCTCATGCCTTCAGGCAATGCTGATCTATTTGATTTTGTTTTATTTATTTAAACACTAACATACTTAAATGTTATATTGTTTCACATTTAATTTCTGAGAATGTTAAGAAAGGCTATTTCATTATTAAGTATTTGACTTAATTCAGTTACCGCAGCCGGAAAGACGCCCTGGGCGGACAATGCTGGTCTGTTTTATTTCGTTTTAACATAGCCTGCTTTGTTTAGCGCTGTAAAATAAAAATGTATTTGATTTATTCCAAAACGTTTGGAAATGTTAAATCTTTGGTCTTTTCAAAGAAATAAGTGTTCATTATTTTCTACTTATGCTGCCTTTTCGTGAACGAACCCCCCCAAGATGAGACGATAATGCATATCAATTCAATTATTGGGTGACAATCAATCAGCAGCAAATATTTCATGACTGGCCCCGCCCTAGTTGCTGAAGCTGAGTTGAAGGCTAAGGGCAAGAAATCGTTCATGGGGAGAAGTAGGTAACAAATGGAGTTTGAATGGTAAAATAAAAATGCAGAAAGGGCCGGTTCTGAAACAACAGTGAACTTGGGCTTAGCTTTCTGCTCTTAGCTAAATTTTCAAAGAGGAGATGGAATTTTTTGGAAATGGGTTGAATTTTAAAGAAAACAGACAAAACTAACAGGGACAAGGTTGGGCTTTGCAATAATAAAAATACATTCCAAAAATGTCAGTTAGGATTCTGACTCTGACCTGGGCTCCACAGAGAGGAAGTTGGGAAGCTTGACAAAGTAAAGGTCGGATCCCAGGTCGGTGCTGACTTTAGGAATCTCCACCTCGATCCGAGTCTCGGCGACGGACTCCTCCTCCGCATGCTCACCCTCCACCCCGTCCTCAGCGTCCTGGGACAGACATACAAAAAAAGAAAACAACATTTTTTTTTTGCCATTTTCAAGGACTTCATGTAAAGCAAATATAATACGTTAATAAAAACAATATAATCTAAATTTCATTTTCTATTATTTATATTACAACTGTATATCTATTATTAATCTCATTGTCATCCACTTTTATTATTATTATTATTATTATTATTGTGTTACAATTTGAATAACCAAACCAGAGATGGTTTTCAATTATTTTTTTTCCAAGGACCTTTCAAGTACTGAAGCAAAAAATAGGCTCTTTTCTAAGGAATTCCAGAATTTATATGTCTAAGGATGAAAATCAAGCACTTCAAGGATCTGGTAAGCACCCTGACAAACAATAAGGCAGATAGACAATGACAATAGAGCAGATTAGAGATGCTATCAAAATGAATTAAGAAATCTGTTTGGCAAAAAAAGGTCAGACATGCAAAGAACTGTAACACACACACACACACACACACACACACACACACACACACACACACACACACACACACACACACACACACACACACACACACACACACACACACACACACAGACACAGACAGACAGACGACAGAAGGTTGAGAGAGATTACGACAGGTGGAACAGATGAATAAAGAGATACAAGACAAGTGTACCAGAGGCTGTCCCGGGGTAGGGGGCTTATCAGCGTCACTGTCCGAAGAGATATCATCCGCTTCTCCAAACAGGTCGTCTGCTGCTGGCTTCTTGGCTGCGGGGGATGGAGGACGAGAAATACTTATACATACAACTACAAATACACTAAAATAATAGCCCCCTGTCCGTCCTTCCGCGGGACCACTGGAAGCGACGGACGGCGCAGAAGAGCACACGGACAAAGCTCATTCACTTGAGCACAGATTGCGGATGTATGTGGACATGCAACAGCGAGGAAGCAGATGGAGGATTTGGACGGGGTGGTAGGCGTGCCACGGATGGTCCAGTGGTTAACAATTATTTTATAAAAGAACGTTTTTCCAATAACTGTTATACAGTGCTGCGAAGTCTCACGCGTTGACCATGAGACTCACACATATCAACTAGTTCACACGCCACATCTTGCATTTCTCATGCCGAGAACCTGAAAAAAGGGAAAACTTGAGGAACATAGATCTGCTATAATCTAATTTCGGACTTAGAAACAAAGTCCCGATGAAAAATAGACGGCCCCGAAATGTTCCGGGTTAGGATGCGGTGGGTCACATATTTTGTTATCTGAAGGTTCCTTACTCTTCCTTGATCCCACGTCACTGTCGGAATCAGAATCAGATGCAGCCTTCTTTTTGGATTTTTTTCTGATGAAGTCATCCTCACTGTCACTGCCCTTTGCAGACTCTGAAAAACATGACAATATTACAACAAATATGGTAATGGTAGAACCTAACCTGTATAAACTGAATGTGCATTACATAAAAATGTTTGAGTATTAGATGGCGTATAGGATTACTATCAAAGTACAATGGACTACCTGTCTTCCTGTTCCTGGGGCCCTCGTCATCAGAGTTTTCTCTTTCCTCATCAGAATGTTGACGTTTCTCCTCCTCATCCTCCGATTGGTCGCTCTTAGCTCCTCTGTCCCACTTTTCATCATCTGACTGGATCTCCCGGCCAGAACCTTCTGCCTCAGAGTGAGGGGTGCCCGGCCCTGAATGTGGAGTTCCAGGACCACTGCGCATGCTGGTTCAAAAGAGAATAAAGTAACTATTAACATTGAAAATGAAACACAAAGTTATTCAAATTAGCTAATATAATGCAAGGAGTAGGGGTGTCACGATTCTCCAAATCCAACATTCGATCTGACTTTCTATTTTAAGGTCACGATTTGATTTAAACATATATGTATTTTTTCCAGCACTGACAACTATGCCATTGTTACAGTATCAAGTCTCGATTTGTACAGAAAAACACTTGCTTCTCAATAAGTACATTTGAGTCACATTAAATCATTATAAATAATGTGATTTTTTTGTAGTGGAATAAATATAGACCAACACTCATTTCGATCAATTTGCGATTTTCAATCTTGAACCCCTAGTGGACATAATATGTCCACATCCATCGATTTTTACAATATTATTGTAAAATATATTATATTTCATTGAATCTGAGCAGCCTTTATCTTAAAATTACAAGAACGCACAAGCTGTCTTGGCTGCAGATCTTGACCTCCCCAATATGGGCAGTCGAAACATGCCAGACAATATTACCCACAAAAATACAGGGAGAATCACGAACCTGCTTGCCACTCATTTCCATCGATTTTCGACGAATTGGAATCGTGACACCCCTAGCAAGGAGTTCCAAGTTGTCTAACCTGTGATGTTCATAAGAGGGTCTGTCTCACTTGTAAGGATAGTTCCTATTACTTAAGCGCATGTCTCTTTGAAGATTTTTGTTTAACCTATTATGGTAGCATTGTGTAACAAGCTCAAACGTTTCTGTGGTAAGGTTGATAAAGCCTGTTGAGTATTCATGTGCAACGACTATCTCATAACTGGTGGAGGTTGGAACAACGTGAAAATCATTACAGTCCATCGACAGCATAACAGCTAAGTGGAAAAAAAAGATTAAAAAAACTCCCTTTATTATCCCATTGAAGAGATGTACCTTCTGTCCGAGAGGACGCTGCCCCTGCCAGAGTGGGGGCTCCCTGGCCCAGACACCGCACTCCCAGCTGGGCTTCCAGGGGGACTTCCAGCAGGACTTCCAGCAGGACTTTCAGTGGGGCTTCCAATAGGACTTCCAGTGGGGCTTCCAAGAGGACTTCCAACAGGACTTCCAACAGGGCTTCCAACAGGACTTCCAACAGGACTTCCAACAGGACTTCCAACAGGACTTCCAACAGGACTTCCAACAGGACTTCCAACAGGACTTCCAACAGGACTGCCAGCATCTGACCGATGGCCTGTGTCATCCTCATCATCCTCTTCGTCCCGGTGGCCTCGATCGGAGCCGCTGTGCTGCTCTATATCGGAATGCTCGTTGTCTTCCTGCTCCGAGTGCATGCTGACGTCCGATTGGTTTCCTGAGTGTTCAGACTGGTTGTCGCTGCCACTGTGCTGGCTGTGTCGCTCGTCTTCGCTGTCATCTCCAAACAACTCCTGGAAGATAGAAGGCCAGTTAAGATTCCAGGCAAACTATCAAATGTACAAAAATGTCTAAATTGATCTAAAAAATGCCACTTGGGACATAATTCCCACACAGTACATTGAATAATGCAATCAAGAATAAATAAATACTTGCATGTAAGGATCGTACAATTAGTAGGGCTCAATTAGCTAATTGTGAATTGTGAATAAAACAAGATTTAGTGTCATGTTTCAGGAAGTTATGGTGCTGAGCATCATTAGTGGAACAGAGGATAAACACACACCTTGTTCATACTGGCTTTTCCTCCCTCCTGGCCTTCCTCCTCGTCATCGTCATCTGCCCGTCCCCTCTCGCTATCGCTCCCGCTGCCAGAGGCGTTGCTGGCGGACCGAGCTCCATCATTGTCCGAATCGGACGCGGAACCAGACACAGACTCTGGGGGGGGGGGGGGGGGACGGGTTCAAGTTCAAACAGTGTACAGTACTTTATTCATTTCTGGAGGGAACTTGTAACTGTTGGCAGTAATAATAACAATAGAATAAAAAAGATGAACCTGCAAAAGTAACGCGAAATATACAATAGATCTCATAGTTAACTGTACAAAATAAATTACAATATGGCAAGCTTATGGAAATCAACTCTGAAAAGTTTAAGCCGTATAACCGTACAGAATTCAAACAGCTACACTGAATGGTGACAATAAACCTTAAACACAGTACATAAACGCCCCTGTATAAACAAACGCACACTCCTGGTTGTTGTACAAATGTTGTATTTATGTTCGTGATGCAGCGGCTGTACAGCCTGCGAGCGGCAGGCAGAAAACACCTCCGGACTCTTACAAGCGCGTACGCTTTCTGTAACAGAGATTCTCAGGTGAAACCCCGGCCACGGACTAATAACTGGGACGATTTCCGCACCTCGCTGCTCGTTGTCGCTGTCCCCATCGCTGCCGAAGAGCTCGTCCATGTCCGCCATTTCTCCCAAAAGGAACCGCCGCCTGACCCACCGGAAGTGAAGGGGGCGGATGCGACGTTTTGTTTCCGGGTTCAGAGCGCCATTTACCGTAATAACCTCTGTCGCCACACGGGGGAAACAGACGTTCGGGTACTCGAGTCGCCGTCGCGGACGGGCGCAGTACGGTCTCTAACTCAGAGAATAACTCATCGCCACGTGTTATTAACGTGTCAACACACTGAATGAAATTTGAACTGACATACAAACATACCATGGCTGGACTGATGGACTACAGTAGAGGATTAGGGTCATCTGAAAATAATTATGTTAATTTCAGTTGTAATCTCTGAATTATGAGGGAGGGGGGGGGGGGGGGGGGGCGCAGAATTGCGAGGGGAAAAAACAGACTACTGAAAAAAAACAACAGATCAGAATTCTGATGATATTTTTTGATTAGGTTTTGTGAGAGTGTAACATGAAAATCAGATTTCCGAGTCAGACGTATCAGTCAGACGTATGAGACAAAAGTCAGAATACTGAGAATAAAGTCCAAAACCAGACATTCTGTGAGAACTGTGTGAGAATTATTTTTTTTTTAAATTACTCTAACATTAAAGTCAGGATTCTAACTTTTCTCACTATTCTGACTTTAATTATTTTTCATCAGTATAATAATAATAATTATTGTTATTATTTCCAACGATCTCTGCCCTGGAAAGAAGGGTCTCCGTTACGGAGCAGGAGGTGGTACACTGTCCTTATTTCAAGAGACACGAGACTGATAATGACTGTGCTGTAAATGACCACAAAAAAGAGATGGGCGTAATCCGTGTGTGAATAATGTGCTTATTTAATATCTCATATCCTGTCTTTTCTGTCTAGAGTAGAGACAATTCATCTCAAACGATTAGATCAGAATCTGCTATTTTCCCCCACTTCTCTCTTGGGACAAACCGCAGTGTTGTAGGGAGTCCTCGCACTGCTGCTATAAATGCTTCTCAGTTTAGCTTGGCAGCTTTCAAGTCCACGGGGCCTCCTACTCTACTCCAGTGTGCTATTATGAAACCGAAGGGCTTTTCTTTGGTGTCCAGGCCAACTACTATGTTACTCCTACGCAAAAGAACTCAAGAATTTGTTTCTTAGGCTGGCACGGGCCAAACAAAACAAAACTGCACGGCATGTGCGGCCTCGTGGGACCGACCGATTGAGGAGCATCCTCGCATCTGAAATGCAGTGATGATTCATTCAAATGTTAACCAACGTCCAGTCTTTGTTCGTATGACGGGCACGGCGTCTTTGACACGTGTTGGTACGAGCTATAAGACACACTAAAAGAGGCAGAAGGTTATAGTCGGAAAAAAGGAGGGTCGTCGTCTCGGTTACGAAAGAAGATGACGCCAATGAAGCAGCAATTTGTTGAGATGTCTGATAGATAGATGGATGGATGGGTGTATAGATGGATAGATGTATTTTGCATATACATTTTGCTTTTGTATATACTTTTCGTTGCATTCTTTCCCCCCCACCTACTTCGCTCTGTACAGCGGTTGGCGTTGGCCTTTTGAAACCTTGAAAGTCAGAGTAGGCGTCGGCAGTAAGTTCTGACGAGGGGACGGGCCAGCGCTAGCTGTGATGTGATTGGTCGCGCGGCAAAAGAGGGCGGGCTATCGCTCTCCGCGTCTATTGGCTAAACGGGCCGCCAGTCAGGGAATACAGTGGTTCCCTCTTCCTGTGTCACCGCCCTTGGATGGAGGGAGAAAGTAAGCGTTGAGGACCTCGCATTCAATAGGGAGACTGGGAGTGCTGGGCAACGGTTCTCCGGCCTCATCAGTTGTAGGTAAGGAAATACGAAAGCGCCGGCTCTTGCAGGGCTCTTCCTACGCGATTCCCCCGTTACTCGAGTTCAAGTTACGCCGGGTCGGTCCCCAAACTGAACAAGCTGTCACTTGCGGAGCAGCTCCCCGAGCTAGCCGTTGGAGCTAAAGCGCTAACGGTGACGTCAGCTCTCCTAGCTTGTAAGCTGAGTTAACGCAATACATCAGCTCTCTGGATATGATAATGTGTTTTTTATGTTAATGTTATAGATAACGTTTATCTATGTTAGTCTATCTAGCGGAAGCCGGTCGTATTTGCTTGAAAGTTGTGAGTGTATGAATGTATGTATGTATTTATTTATATGTGTGTATGTTCGCTTGAGGGTGTGTTGGCGCGCCAGTGTACATGGTTCCCAGTTGCTGAAATTTCTCACGTCAAATTGGTTCTTTCGTGCGCACATTTGCTCTAGACTGCACTACTTAACGCAAGGAATAGACAGACAACCAGTCCAAAGGCTTGAAACGGCCGTGTTGCTTTGTTTTGGAGGCGCAGGGCAGAGACTTGAACTTGCACGACCCAGTGCGGCCACACTGTGGAGCGTCTATTCCTAATTGTGTTATGCTTGTGATTCGAGGTATGATTCCCCCATTGTTATCGAGTGTGCAAGGGGATTGTACCTGTGTCAATGACTCCACTGATAAAGCTGGCTCAACGAAGTTCCTGTTTAGCAGCTAGTCGGTGTTGAAATCTATGCATTGACACAGTTTATCCAGCAGCGTGCTACTGAATGCCGAATGCGGGGCGTGGTTCCAGGCACAAGCAGCAGAATTTGTCTGCTTAAGTGTACCTCCACCTTAAGGAAGTATGATTTACCCCAGTGCTGATAGACAGGTCAGATAGCCTTTTCTGGCACTGCTGACTTGACACCTCTGCCGAGACCGCTGTTGTTCCATTTGTGTATACAACATCCCTGCTAAACAGGTTTCACATACCTGCTTCTGATATTCAAAACAATAACTACCCTGTAACGAAAGCTTAGCACCAGTGATTGCCATTGGTCTTTATAGAAGTGCGAAGTGTCTCTCGTGGTGCTCTCATCGTACAGCACGCTGCCCGTTGTTGAACTGTAAAATGGACCACTCCTTGATTTCATTCACAATTACGTAATAATGTCTCAAGTGTGAGGAGTGGGAGGGAGCAGCTTGGAAATAGAGTATGCAGATCATGTGTGTTTGAGAAACACTTCTGATCATCTCCTCCCTTTCTCCAGCAACTCCAACCCTCCCTCCTCCAAGTCACTAGCGGGGAGAAAACTGTTATAATCTTCAATAAATGTGAGGATTTATAATTGACTTAACGAAAAAAATGTACGAAAGGTTGTTTGAGACTGCAAAGCAATGCTAATGGAGTAATTTCTACAACGTCCAACCATATATCACATCCAACCATTTTCACCACTATTGGTTCATCAAGTACTCAGTATACTAATACTCTCTAGGTTGTTGTATACACATTCCTTTACGTACTGTATGAATTCATCCCACTCTTTAAGGTTTAGCATGATGGAAACCTCCCTGGCCAACGCCCCCCATTCTTCCATCTGTTTTCAATCAGGGTCTGCTTTTCCAAAGTTGTACACAAGTGCAGGGGATAAGGAAAACTGAGGAGCAGCAGGGTGGAGAGGAAGAAGTTAGTGCAGAGAAACAAAGCCAAGTGAACAGCGAGGGTGCAGAATAAGTGGGTGGGAGGAAGTGGTGCAGTCTTGTCCCTTGGGCCGCAGAGCTGGGTTGTTCTAAGTATAGTCTTACCGCTCCCTCGGCCTGTGCTTTCATGTCTCTGTGAAAATCATGTAATTTAAACAGGGAAAAAATATGCCTGGCAGCATTTTGTCACTGTCTCATACTTCAAATTTTCTGAGGTAGCACAATAAATGGCCACCGTGCAACGGTATTGGATAGTTTGCCTCGTTACTATAGAAATGGCCATACCCTTACCACATATGATAGCTGGGCGACAGAATTATCTCTGGTCAAGAGACAACTGTCCAAAGGGTCAAGCTTCCAGGTACAAATAAGGCTCAAGAGCACAGACGGGCGGATGATATTATTGGCTTTCAGCCCTCTGTTGTTTTCCAGTAGGATTAGCTGAAGAGAAGGAGAAAGGGATCAATAGGACCATACTAATGGATCCTCTCAATGTTTTCACCTTTCTTAGGCCAGTCATAAACAATGTATGCCCCCTCTATGATTACTCTCTGAACTGTCACAGGCACTGTGCTTTATTATCAGTTGAAACGCTTTCATATCAAATGGATTAAATATATTTTTACGGAATTTTAGTGGAAGCGGACCCCAGGATTATCTACAGAATGGTCTTCTCTGCTGACCATGTCATAAGAGCATTAGTCAAGGTAGGCACAAGAAAGTCTGCTGCTGTTACTGGCTTTTGAGATGTAGTCATTGATGATTTTAGCCTAACTTCCTGTCTTGATATACTTGATACACTATGTTGTAAAACAAACCAAGGCGCACACACATAAATGTTTGTGGAAACCATAGCACACCTTTTTGTGCAACCATCATGCATTAGACAGTTGGGTTAAAGAACATGTTAAAGTCATCCGTCATTGCTTAATTCTGGAAATCTTGCCCAAGAGTTTAGAGGAAATTTGGTTATGAGCACAATTTACCTCCATTCTGATTGTATTTCAGTCTGTTCCCTAGCCAGAAGCAAGAACCTTGACTCTCTACGTTGTCATAAAGTAACAAATCCTTGAGTTGAATCATGGCAGGGGTAAATGGACGACTGACTTTGTAGTCAGTCTGCAGGGACAGACTAATGAGGCCATGCGTCCATTTGCATTTTGAAACTCTTGTTTTATTTCGCTGAATTTTAGTTTATTGGGGAAGTTGACGTCGGTCTCAAAAATGTCATCAAGGGAACTGTACGTTACACCGATCATTGACAAGAGGCTTGCTTGTGTTTTCCAAGTTGTCCAAAGAAATGTTTGTTTTCATAAATAATGAATGACTCAGCAGATTTCCTTTCAGACACTGCTTTTTGTACTTGTTTTTTTTAATGTGTCTGTAGTTTTCATTGTTATTCTAAACCCTATATGTTAGGGCACTTGAGTATGCCTGCAAATTTGTATCAGGTCTGCATGATATAGCGAGTTAATATTGATGTTGGAATATGAACCGATGTAATGTATGTTTCCACGGCTGTTAGGTTGTTGTTAGATTTTTGGAAAATATATCTTTTGTAATTAACAAATCATGAATACAATTATCATTTTGAGAAGAGAACGACCACATTATTCCACTCTACTCCCCAAAAGGCAGCTAATAAATAACAGCTATCATTTTCAAAATCAATCTGATACTATGTACCATACTAGTTACATAACAGTGAGTTTTTTCCCCCTTAACACACAATCAGAAGTAGGGCTATTGAAAATGTTTTTAATTTGATTTTAAAATCGTAGTGCAAGTCATCGCTTATATTATCCCCTTTGAACTCAGTCTCCTTTCAACCTGTCCCACCTTGGTTGCCATAGGTTACACCTGATGTTGCGCAAGTTATAGTGCTGTCTGGCTTTGTCGTATTGCAGTGAAATACTCCGCTCCTCCGTGTTCCCATGGTCTGATGTATGCGCTAGTCAGCACAGCATGAGAATGTGGTTATTATTGCTGTAGAGCATTAAGATCATATGCTTTGATTATTATATCAGCACTGACATTTTAGCGCAGCGCTCGCACGCCATCTGCCCCTGATGATTCTGCCATGACAGTCACCACTACAGTGCTGCACTGTCTGGATAAAATATGCCTTTGTGAATTATTGTGATGGGTATTGCGATAGCTGTCTGAGTTGTAAGACAATTATAGATGTGTCTCGAAGCATGATTGTTTGCCATTCCACTCCCATTTAGGAAAGGGTACTTCTTGCTTGCTGTCATATGTTCTTATGCCTACTGAATTTCCTACTGTTTTTACTCATACCTAGTAATGTTTGGTAGTTGCGGGTTTAAGTCAGACATTCCAGCTATCTCATCAAAGTCACAATTTAATTTGTTCATTGTGTCCATTATAAAAGAAAATACTTCCAAACGTGCTAATTTTGCAGCTTTTTGACATATAAACATTGCCATATCAATCTAACTTGGATTTATTGTGCATTAGACCTTATCATCTCTGATTGCTCTGCAGCACAACTCTGGAATGGTACATTTGAGAACCGGTCTGTATGAGATGGAGAAAGTTATAGGGGGAGACAATGTAGAGAGACTGCCTAAGGAAGATATATTGACAGTATATACTACTCAGTCGATGTTATTTCATTGGAAATGATGCCTCTTCAGACAAACTGCTGAATTTAAGCAACACAGTATGTTAAATGCCATTACAAAGGTGTAACAGAATAATGAAGTTCACCTTCACAAACCTATATTTATCACCACCCATACCTCGTGAAATAATGAAATTACAATGTTCAAAACAAAGGTGAGCCTTAAATATAAAGTATGATGGTGAATTTTCTTTCTATCAACAGTGTGGTTATTGTCCAGTAATTGGTTTAAAGGGTCTTGCTGTTGGTGGCACCATCTTTAGCAAGGTCAATTTTCCAGTTATATGTGTGTGTGCGCGCGCGAGAATTGAGACCATCTGGGATACTGCAGGGCAGAGTTTCCATTAGAAAAAAAAAATGGTGCTGGTCAGCGTGTCCTTGGAGATTTCAATTTCCCGGACAAATGGGAGAGATTCCGGTCAAATATTATCTGTGTTTAATGAGCTTAAAAGCAATTGATAGGCAGGCTTTATAGAGAATGACATCATCAAGGCATGTAGATGTATAATATTTTTCATTGAATATTCAAATTAAAATAAGTCCCATCAGTTAAAGATATTTTAAAAATAAATAAACATTATGAATATTACTACTTGAAATCAAATAATTTCAGTTTGTGAACAATGAGTTACAAGTGCAGCTGCCTTCATTAACATTTTACTAAAATAAAATTTTGATTAAATCAAAAACAAAATAAATATGACAAGTAGGTCTAAATATATAAAGTTTGTAGTGTTGTCCGTCTTCATCTGGACCTTGTGTAGACATATTTTACACAATGAATATATACCATCTTCTTTTGGTCGGAGCTTGAATATCCAAAAAAACGGCAAACTATGGATGTCATCTTTCTGCTTCTCCTCAGAATACTGGACATTGCGCTCAGTCGCTGCTCCGTGTGTACTGTGTTTACAAGGGCAATCTGTCCTCGAAGGAGGGCTCAGGGCTTGTTTCTACATCGACAAACGTAATTGGTCAGCGGTGAAAGGTCAGCTCTAGATTTTCTAAACTGATTAGCTTTCCGTTGCGACTTGCAGAGCGTGGAAACAAACCTATCTGCGGAATTTTTTGATCAAAATGATCAGGTGAATTTTATTTTGACATAGAGGGGAAAAAAATATGGCGATAATTATCGTAAGCGATTTGTCGCCCAGCACAAGTTGTGCATAGAGGTAATTATTTTCACCGGACATTATGACTGGAGAGATTCAAATATGTCCGACTTCAACAGATTTTCCCGGTCAAAAACCGGCAATTACAGAATAACGAAAATGCTGCTGCAGGGAATCTGGGAGTGATGAGGTCATGTGTGTTGCCCCTGAGTCGTGGGAAAGTAACTGCAGCACCTCCTTCACTGTTTGACGGGATGGATCTTCTCCCATGTGTCCAAGCTGTTGCTTGACATTCTTATCTAAACCCCAATCACTCTCTTCTAGTGGCTGCACTATGGTCAGAACTTGTTCAAGCTCTGTTCACATTACATTTCTTGATGTTTTTGTTTCCCAAAAAGTTCCTGTCCAGCGTTGTCATTGTTTTCCAACAACACTGGTTGTTTCCGACCAGCCTGAGAATCTTCCTCTCTCTCTCTGTGTGTGTGTGTGTGTGTGTGTGTGTGTGTGTGTGTGTGTGTGTGTGTGTGTGTGTGTGTGTGTGTGTGTGTGTGTGTGTGTGTGTGTGTGTGTGTGTGTGTGTGTGTGTGTGTGTGACCGCACAAATGCATGAATGCACATGTGTTTTGCAGCACAGCTGTTATCAAGCCTTGTTTTCATTGTTCCAGCAGGACGTTTGCAACAAAGACAAACATTGTTTAACTGCAATTGGATTACACTGTTGTTTTCAACAGAAATAAAATGAAATATCACCCTGCTTCATTAATATGTCATCATGTTTCCATGTGTGTGTCCCTCTAGGTTAGCCAGTAGCCGCCACCCTGGTCCAGAGCTGTGAGTTTAAGTAACAGTTGGGCCGCCCTGTCCTCTTCTGCTGAGTTTAGCTCAACGGTGTGCTGCCAGAGTGCTTAGCTAGCTGTCGCCGGTACCATGGCGTTGTCCTACAAGAAAGACCTGGACAAGTACAAAGAGATAGACGAAGATGAGATCCTTAACAAGCTGTCGGCAGAGGAACTCAAGCAGCTGGAGACGGCCTTGGAGAAGATGGACCCAGAGGTGAGGACACTTTGGGGAAGAGTTTGTTGGTGGGCGAGTGGGAGTGGTAGGGAGTGCCTTGAAGTAAGAGGCATAAGCATGGGCAAGTTAATCTGGTTGTTTTACAGGTTTTGTAAGAGTGTGCATATAGAGAGCAGGCTCTCATAATACATGAAGGTTGTATTATTATTTTGAAGCCAGAACCACTACTTTTTTACATTACAATTCACATTTAGGCTTGTAAGCAAAAATATTGAGGCTAAATAACCTCAAGATTGCAAGCCGAGGCAATTGAGTGTCTGGATTAAATGCATGAGAAAATACAAGGAAATTCATGCAGCGTTATTGTCTTTCAAGCTGCTTCATGCTGTAGATGTGTAAAACCAGGTAATGGAGGAGTAAAGTGAGAGGGCGGGTGGCTTTGTAGGAAACCGCAGGATAAGTGTGTTACGCTTCATGGCACTACATCATTTCCTTGACGTTTGGCTCTGGTAATTACTGTTTGTTTGGGGTTTTTTTTTTAGTTTTTTTTGCTAGTAAAATAAATAAATAAAAACACCCTCTGACTCGCTCGTTTGAGCTGATCTGCCAGGCCGAGCACATCTGGTACCTACACCAGTATCAGGGGGCCCTCTTTCCCCGTGGCTCCGGGGGAGTCGTGGACTGAGTGCTCGCTGAAGCGGTGAGGTTCATGCAAGGGGCGCTGTAACCTAGGTGTACATTATATTTGCATTTGTAACATAGACTGTTATTAAAACGTGACCGATAAGGTTCAAATTTGTCCAGTAAAATAAATTTTTTCGGACACCACACCGATTATTTTTCAGTTGCGCAAAAGCGCAATTGCGCTCAAATTGTAAGGGAACCAAATCCCAAATACCAAAAGTTACAAAGTGCTGCTTTAAGACACAGAAAAAAAAAAATAATAGTAAAAATGTGCTGCTCTGAACAATTAAGACTGTTTTGTTAGTGCAAGTAATGGATAGTCTTTCTACGTCAGTTCACGCCTCTTCTCCTCCACTTCAGAACGCTTTGCTCCCAGCGAGCATGCGTCAGAAGGACCAGACTGTCAAGGCGGAGACGGGGCCCTTCAACCGGGATCGGCTCCTCACCTACCTGGAGCAGGAGGCCATGGAGTACAAGGACAGAGAGGACATTGTGCCCTTCACTGGGGAGAAAAAAGGTGTGTGAGCAAGCAAGTACGCCTTGTTAGTATGAATGATCACACTTTGGGCATGCCTCATAAGCTCCACTCATAGAATGTTATGTTTGCCAATAAGCTGCAAGTGTGTATTGTAATTGAAGTCCTCGGTAGAGAAGATAATCTTACAGTAAGTTCACGCTATTGCTCTTAAAAATATCGAGATGGCGAAAATAATGTGTAAGGACGTCATAATTATATAATAACAATTAAGGGTGCTCCAATCCGGGTTTTTTTGGGCCAATCGCTGGAAGCAGTGTGAGAGAGAAGCTCAAACAAACTATTGACATATCAGAGAAAATACTAGTCCATACTGTGTATGTCTTATAGAGAGTCAACTCTTTATTATTGAAAACTAGGTATTTATTTTTATGCAAAACTATTTATGAATTAGTCAAAATTTGTCACTTACTAAGACAAGAGAGAGAGGAGGAGATTAGAAAATGAATATGAGGCGGTCAATGTTGATATTATGGCGGGCTGCGACAAATAAATCGATGTATGGGAAACACTGCTGCGCATAAAGGGGAAGAGAAATTGTTTTGTGTCATCTGATCGGCCTTTGCAGCGATCAAACTATTGAGAACGAATATCGACCATTACAACTGGTGGCCTATGAATCGGAGCACCATTTATAATAATAATTAAGCTTTAATTGTTGATAATAGATCATATCTAATAGTTATAATAGTTCTCAACCTTGTATGTTTATAATTTGTTTCAGAGTACTCTGTTTGTTAAACAGAAATACCCGAGAGAGTTGTGTGTGTGTGTTGTCCCAGTGTTTTGTGTGTTCATCAGCAATAATTACCGCTCTGCAGTAATTGCCTCCTTGCAAGTATTTTAAATGCATGTCTGCTCTTAAGTAACCCCCAGTGGTACGGGGGAGATGTGTTTATCCAGGCGGAGGAGAAAGGGTGGGGGGGGGGGACACACAACATACCTATTTTAGTTTTCTTCTCTCGGTTTTTGATATTTTTCTTTTATTATTATTATTATTATTATTATTATTATTATATATATATATATATTATTTTTTTTTACAGTGATCAAGAATAAAAAAATAAAATAAAAATCCTGTCCCGTGCATGTTATCGCGTCATTTCCGGTGTCACTTTCTCTGGCGTGTTTTTGTGACAAAATGTAGCTTGAAGACCTGACAGACTCGTCGGGGATTCCTCCTGATGACAGATCTTGTAATGTGTGACCCCTGTCGCCGATCAGTCAGGTAGTGTGTCAACCATAACACTGCCAGATTCCCAGTCACAAGACAGAAAGTTGTGGAGTCAACAGTTCAGCGATCTGACGACTTTGAAAGTTGTGTAGTGTGCCCATGGCATTATTTGTGTACTAATGTTCATACGTTACCAGCAGATTGCTTGTACCTACAACAACTGAAGCTTATGTTGAAAGAGACTTGAGACGTGGGATTTGAATGGCAGCTTACAAACGGCCTCAGTGGGCCTTTAGCTGCTATCTAGAAAAGAGTAGAGAAAGATTTCTTTCTAAACTATATCACTGTTGATATAGAGGAAGTGAATAACATTGAGCATCTCGTTCCAATGGCACCTGTCAAGGGGTGGGATATATTAGGCAGCACAAGAACAATAAGTTCTTTAAGTTGGATGTGTTGGAAGCAGGAAAAATGGACAAGCCGCAGACCGGTCAGAGTGCCCATGCTGACCCCTGTCCACCGGCGAAAGTGCCTACAATGTGCACATGAGCGCCGGAACTGGACCATGGAACAATGGCCACCTGGTCTGATGAATCACGTTTTCTTCTACATCATGTAAAAGAAAACATGATCATCACCGATGTAGCATTTGTGGGATGTGCTGGAACAACAAGCCCGATCCATCGGGGCCCCACCTATCAACTTCCAGGACTTAAAGGATCTGCTGCTAACGTCTGGGTGCCAGATACCACAGGACACCTTCAGAGGTCTTGTGGAGTCCATGCCTCCACGGGTCAGAGCTGTTTTGGCGGCACAAGGGAAAGCTACACAATATTAATGGTTATTAGTGGTGGTTTTAATGTTGTGGCTGATTGTGGACTTTCCCATGTTAAAGCATCCACATTGGAACTCCGCTGTATATTTCAGATGGATATACTGTATCTTATATTGTCATCGTTTCTTTGGGCACTCTATATTTTGTGACAATATAACACCGCTGAAAGGTGCCAAATGATAATACAATAAGTTTATCCTCCAGCTCTAGTTGAAATTCTACCCAATGGTATGAGAGATTGTTGATCAAGAGAGAAACTGCTCCTCTCTCATTAGTGGGGAAATGTGAAAGTGACACACTGCCTCGCCCCCAGCCAGGTTTACTGGACAGAACGCTCCCTGTGGATGTGTGCGCATTGACAACATGAAAAACCCAACGCTGCCTCTCTGGTGCGGCAGGGTTGTTTTTTTTCCCCTATTGCTCTCACCCCCTGCTGATAAATTATGTGTCAGTTCAAAGGCTACAAAAACACACACACACACACAATCACTTGGAAAAACATAGCAGACATGCCATCAAGCATTCCTGCTTTATTCCAATTCATTACACTGGGTCTATCATTCTAAACCCATTCTTCTGTCTCTTATGGAATCCTGAGACGCTTGCATTACCAGCTGTAGAAGATGATGTAATGGTATTTACACACCTAACTGAAGGGATTTTGAAAAGCAGACCTTTCCCTATCACACTTAGGGAGAGCCTTTCAGCAGGCATTCCTGCACTAAGACTGATAAGCATCATGGTTGTTTGAAAAACAGTGGAGGGTGTGGCCGTTCTTCTGTTGACCACACACACACACACACACACACACACCCTCACCCATCCGAAGTCCTTTCTTAGTCTCAGGTTTCGTTTGAGCAGTTCTAAACACGGTCGTTCCTCGTCTTTCTTGGTTCCATTTCCACTGTAGTTGCATCAGTACTGCATACATACTGGCACCGCTGTAGTACCGGTCCCCAATTCTGTCTCTCTGTCTCTCTACCTCGATCTCCTTTTTTTACCATAACCATATTCTTTGGAGATCACTCCACCCAACAGGCCTCAGGGTAGGGCTGGGCTGTATTTAGCAGATTTTGTCTAGTCTCTTTTGTTTTTCTGTTCAAACCCTTGCCCAATTTGTGTGTGTCTGTCTGTCTGTCTGTCTGTCTGTTTGTCTGTCTGTCTGTCTGTCTGTCTGTCTGTGTGTGTGTGTGTGTGTGTGTGTGTGTGTGTGTGTGTGTGTGTGTGTGTGTGTGTGTGTGTGTGTGTGTGTGTGTGTGTGTGTGTGTGTGTGTGTGTGTGTGTGTGTGTGTGTCACAAAATTCACTTTGATATTATGGGGGAAACAATCCTTGCGGGGGATTTTCTTCATTCTTTGACCTCTTTTTTGCCATGCTGCTGGGGAGTTGAATGTCAGTCCAATCCAGGGAGCCTGGCACATGTTGCTGTCTGATAACTGTATTTACTGTTTACTGGCTTTTCAGGAAGTGCCAGTGCTTCCCCCGGAAACTGGGGCCAATTAGACCGTCCCAGACCAACTTGACACAGGGTGTTTTTTGAAAAGAGAGAGGGGGGCGGGGGGTAACTCGCTTTATCGGCCAAGTGTTTGTTGCCCCAGCAGTGCAGCTCGATCAAGACTGCGGCCATTGTTCCGCAGTTTCTTTCTCTCTCTGTCTCCCTTTCTTCCTTCAGCGAGGTTACCAGGGCGACGGCAGAGCTGTTAAGAGAGTTTCAGTTTAGTATAAAAGTCGATGGCTTCGGGAGGTAAGACGGCCCCTCTCCAGCCCAGTTGAAGTTCTCCAGCTGTGTTGTGTAGAAGTGCAGAGATGCATAGAACCATTTCAGACCTAGACAAGTGCATTTTCTGCCCTTATATTTGGAAATAGCAAAGAACTGTCCCTGACACTTTTGAATGTGTGTGAATTTTTGGTGTTTTATACTGCTGTACTCACTCTGTATTCTAGTAGCAATGCATGAATCAAAAAGCGCACACACACACACACACACACACACACACACACACACACACACACACACACACACACGTACATATCCAGGGAGCTTAGCGCTCATGTGATACTGTGACCAGGGCCGCTACACTGAAGGCTGAGAAGAGCTGTGGAAGAAGCCGATGCAGGTCAGCTCAAACTAACACACACTGACAATGCCAGGCAAACGGGAAGCCGTACACGGCGTCTCCAGAGCTTTCTGTGATTTAATGATCATAACCGTTGATATGATTTTTAACCCCCCCCCCCCCGTGAGTCTAGGGTCCTTTTTCCACTTTGTGATCTTCTCCCTCTCTGGCTCCTCATCTCCGCAGGAAAGGCCTTCATTCCCAAGCAGAGACCCATCGAAATGCGCCAAGAGGAAGCCATAACCCTTGACCCTGAGTTAGAGGAGGCTCTATCAAGCGCCACGGATACGGAACTGTGCGACCTTGGAGGTAAAAACCAAAGCTTGTCCAATATCTGAGATTAACTAATTTTCACATATAGAACAGAAACATCCCAGGGTTGTTGTTTTTTTTCCCGTCTATTCCGTCCGTAACCTTTCTATGAGGAGGACGTTCACGCGTGACGTCATTATTCAGGCTGTAAATTACGTTTCATATGAGTGAAGTTCTAGTTTCTTCCAAAGACTCATGGCGTGGCCGTAATGATGATGATGATTACGATGGTTGGTTTTCTCAACACCTTTTGCCTGTTTGACGCAAAGGGGATCTCCCGGCTTGCGTTGAAACCAGAACCACAATATATTTCCAAACCGAAAGTGCAGCTTTCACGGAAGATCAAATCTCTCGTCCCATTGACACATGATGCCTGGGCGGGAACGTCCTTCCTTGGTCAAGCTTAGCGTGTGTGAAAGTCACGCCGGGGCTGTGACGGTGTCAGATTTCTTACCGCGGTGAAAAGCAACGTATAACCGCAGCGGCGGTGGCCCCACTTTCTTCTTTTTTTGTCAGTGTGCATTACATTAACAGGATTAAACAGAAGCCTACAAAAATGCACGGGAATAACATTTCAATAAGGAATTATAAATAAGGGGAATCGTAAATATATTCTTATTTGTGTGAATCGTCCGCATGCTCACATCTGGATACGGACGCGCGAAGAGCCGTGGCCCGTTCATATTTACATTGAGCCGATTCGACTGACAAAATTCGAGTCGGGTACAGCCCAAGAAATAATTTAGAATAATCGGGGGGACACAAATATGGGTCCCGTGCATGGACGGGGCAAAAATGGCTCCCTAGCGTTCCCTAGGGGAAACTTTGCGAGTGTCTACAAGACACCTTCACCATTAAAAGTTATTAAACGCTTGCGTTTTTGTCACACGGTGTGGGCGTGGCAAAGTCTTGAATTCAATGTTTGGAAAATCGCACCGTTTACGTGACTTTTTTTTGTCGCTTTCTCGGCTTTTTCTTGCTCCGCACTTTTGTGAATTCCACCGAGGCGATTTATTGGATAGATTTCAAACTTGCGTCCGACACTTGCACGTGGAGGATCTGGTCATCGCTGCTTGCAGCTTTAATTGGGTTTATATTTCATATCCTTCTGTAACTTTCACCAACAAATACATTAGTGTGTGTGTGTGTGTGTGTGTGTGTGTGTGTGTGTGTGTGTGTGTGTGTGTGTGTGTGTGTGTGTGTGTGTGTGTGTGTGTGTGTGTGTGTGTGTGTGTGTGTGTGTGTGTGTGTGAATACAATTTGCCATGAGGACATTAATGAGCTCAATACCGCGGTGATGTCACGTAAACCACGGTTATCGTCATTGCTGGAAAACAGGAGCCCACCAAGTAGGAGAATGTTTCCATTGTCAGCCATGTTCTCTGGATTTAGTTTCTCTCCATTCCTGACCCCCAGAGAACAAACACACACATGCATCTACATACCCAAATACCGCTTAGCCTGTATAATGTGTTTTACTTGCAGCGATCCTTGGCATACACACTCTTGTTACCAGTACTCAGAAATACGACGGAAGCACCAAGGAGGGCTACAACAGTAAGTACAAGTACAGCCGAGCCATGTGTCCATTTAAAATATCCAAGTCCTGACATAAAAGTAGGTATCATTTTGGATTTGGGTTTGATATAATATCATGCTATAGCACACAAGATGTCGTCTCCTGGTTACTGTAGTAAAAGTGATTTTCTAGCTTATTGAAATAATGAACGACGAATCCCCCAGGACAACATGTATGTACTCTTCTTGAAATGTAATATCAGTTGGGTGATGCTTCTCTGGATCTCTCTGCAATTCAAAAGATTCCAATGACAGCAAGGTCTAGACTAAAAAAACAACAATAATAAATCAGCCTTCAAGGACAAACTACAGTACATGACCTGTTTTTCCCCTCAGACGTGATCAAAGGGGAAAAGATGAACCCCGTGTTTGACGAGCCGCCGAACCCCACCAATGTAGAGGAGACCTTGCAGAGGATAAAGAGCAACGACAGCTCCCTCACGGAGGTCAACCTCAACAACATCAAGGTACATGCACACGTTCTAGCATGGAGATCATCAATGCCTCCTCCACTCTCTGCCTGGTAAACAGACATGATCCAGTTTTTGAAGTTTAGAAAAGGTCAAGTTTATGCACAAACGGGCGAGTGAGAGATTTTTTAAACAACAAAAAATAAAAATAAACAAACAAACAAACAATTGTATTCTGTATCATTGATTTGTATGCTGCTGTACAATGTCTTATGCCGTATTCATTATGGTGTTTTTTTGTATTAACATAATTAGGGGTCCATTGCTGGGGGGGTCCATTATTGTTCGGATTGTTATTATTTTTAATCACTCTGGCATGTTTCGGGATAAAATTGTCTGGAACAGAGCAACCGCTGCAGCTATGTTAGAACTGGGACATCTGGTGGTTCAAGTTTCATCTAAATCGATCCATCGTGTGTGTGTGTGTGTGTGTGTGTGTGTGTGTGTGTGTGTGTGTGTGTGTGTGTGTGTGTGTGTGTGTGTGTGTGTGTGTGTGTGTGTGTGTGTGTGTGTGTGTGTGTGTGTGTGTGTGTGTGTGTGTGTGTGTGTGCACCGTCTGACCTGGTTGAAGTGGCTGTTTCGATTGATATTTTGTCTCTTTGGTATTTTTGTAAGTTAAGACATTCTATTCGGATCAAACCCCGTGTTAGATGCGCAATGTGTTCCTCCTTATTTTGTGGGATTTGAGGAAGTCATAAGTTACAAAATCTGGGAGTCCATGATGAGTTTCATATTTTTGGAAGGGATCTGAAAAATTGAAAAACTTCGACACGAAAAAACATGAATCCACAGAAAGTCACCACTACGTCGAGTCCAGCCCAGTTGCGAATGAATGATGCGTTTTATGTACTCGGAACAAGTCGGAAAACTAGTACTCGTGAACGCATTTCGGATTTCATGGAACCGTAACCCCTCGGAAACTTTAATCAACAAAAAGGCGTGGCCATTAAAATTACATTACTAGGTCGTCGGTGCCCCATACGGCCTCCACTGGTCAAACTTCTGTAAATACGTCATTATTGCCCCACACTACACCAAACGTCAACTTTCCGTCACTTTGGCTCCAGCTCTATTTCCACAGACAACACAGTGAGTTATAACAATATGATAACAATACAACATGGTTTGGTTAAGAGGCAAACGGAGACGGTTGTTTTAAAGAAACTTCTCATACATGCAGTTTCCGACAGCTAAATGTTGCCACCTTAAAATTAAAAGGTAGAAGGCATTAAATAGTAGTCCTTCCACAATAAGACATATTCCAAATTATGTTAATGTCCAATAAATGTTGTTTATTACATTTCAGGCAATTCATGTATTAAACAGAGTTCTTCAATTGTAGATTGTTAGCACAAGAAGTGAAATAAAGTACAAATTGAAAGTAACATGTATTTATTATGTTTTTGAAATAACATGTATTTACCGTGTTTGTTATATTAAATAATTACAAAGTTTATGTAATTCCAAAAAAGGTCAAAGAATAAAGACAACTATTATGGCCGGACAATTAATTATAGTTAATTAACAAATAGTTGTCCGACACAAAAAATTTGGCTCAGAATCAGGCTGAATACTTGTTGTTTAATTTCGGATTATGGAACAATCTGCAAAATATAATACGTATCTAACACGACTAAAATTGACCCCGTGTGTTGCTGCCTGCAGCTGTATTTATTATGGTTACTATTCTGTGTATTTAGAGGGTGGGTGGGTCGGGGGGAAAAAATAACTCTGTATTTCTCATCTGCTATCACTTCACCAGTAAAAATTATATTTAAAACAAATAAAATAATAATAATAAAAGGTACACGCACAGGCCAGTCGCTGGATCACTGGAAGGTCTCTCCATTTTTATTAATCCGATTTTTTTTTTTTGTCCTCCCTCCAAGAACATTCCGATTCCCACGCTGAAGGAGTTCGCCAAAGCCATGGAGAAGAACACGCACGTCAAAAAGTTCAGCCTGGCGGCGACCCGGAGTAACGACCCCATAGCTGTGGTGAGGGATGCACTGTGTGTCCGTGTTGCGCTTGTTTATGTGTCGCGTCTGCATTCACCCGACCGCGCCACCCCTCTCCTCAGTTTGACACAAGCTCGTCCTTCTCTCCTCCAGGCCTTCAGCGACATGCTGAGGGAGAACAAGATGTTGCAAGGCTTGAATCTGGAGACCAACTTCATCACTGGCGTCGGGGTCCAGGCGCTGGTGGACGCGCTGAGGGACAACGACACGCTCACAGAGATCAAGATTGACAACCAGGTACGTATGGTTTACTGGCTTCAATGCTTGGAGATAATAAGCACCATCAGAAGCAGAGTGAAGTCCCGCACTTTCTACAGAACGACGCCCGATGCTCTCCCTTGGTGCGGGGTTCCCGCACGTTATCCCACAGGCCTGAAGTTTAGGC
The DNA here is from genome assembly GCF_960531495.2 of Zeus faber. Taxonomy (NCBI): domain Eukaryota; kingdom Metazoa; phylum Chordata; class Actinopteri; order Zeiformes; family Zeidae; genus Zeus; species Zeus faber. The sequence continues at coordinate 28,399,034 of NC_137190.1, read as the reverse complement.
TATCTTCAGTTGGTTTCATCTACACTTTGGGGTCTCCGCTCATTATTGTGCAGGATCTTCACACTAGGAAATTATACTTTCCGCGAGGGCTGGATATTGGGCAGGACCTCACCATTAGATTCAATATCCATTCAATCCGCTATCAATGAGGTGGCTCATGATATTGATTCTATATCGATATATTGACATTTTATACATATTGACAATTTCTAACGCAAAAATGAAACCCAGAAAATAAATATTTCAATTAATTTGCGGTGGTACTTAATTTAAACACGGTATTGATTTTAGGGCTGCGCAATATATCATTTCAGCATCGTCATGGCGATGTGCGCATGCCGAGTAGTCACATCGCAGCACGTACGATGTCAAAGTAAGGCAAATTCAAACACGTCATGCTACAACTTTTTTTGCCCCTTGATACAAGAGGAAAAGTTGCACTCTTCTCATTTTCCATGACTAATCTACAAGAGTAAAGTCCCAAGTCTGTCTGATATAACATCATTTACTCAGATTTAAAGGTTCTTGGGAGAGTTATCAAGAATCAAAATGAACTCTACTAAATTGTAATTTCTTTTATTTCTTTATTTTTCCTGTATTTCTTTTGACTTGTGTTTTTTTTCTCCATTATTTATTTAAATACGTTTTGGTTTGTAATTGTTTTTGTTGATCATTCCCAATAAGAAAGAGTAATATTTATTTTTATAATTGAAGGGAAAAGGAAACCTTCCCTTCACAATTGACAGTTTACTAATTGTCGCCTAAATATGCCGAGAATAAAGACGTGATTTTTATTTTCTATGCAGAGTCATCTGGTGAAAATTCCTGTACAAACACACATATACACACACACACACACACACACATATATATATATATATATATATATATATATATATATATATATATATATATATAGATAGATAGATAGATAGATAGATAGATAGATAGATAGATAGATAGATAGATAGATAGATAGATAGATAGATAGATAGATAGATAGATAGATGGCAGAAAAAAAAATTGCAATGTCAGTTGCCATTGCAATATCATGCAGCCCGGAATTGATACTGCGATTTTCAAATCGATTCAGAAATTGAAAAAATAGAATTGAATTATATGTGTATACATCTTTTTTTTATTTGTTTATTTTAGATTTAAAAAAAAAGTTTTAGCCCAGCCCCGCCCTCCAGAGATCACTAAAGTGGAAAAAGGTCCAAAACTCTCAGCCTTCTCATAGAGGCTTCATTCAGCTCTGGCTTGTGCCTTTCTGACAGCTGTGTGTGTGTGTGTGTATCCTGCGCGTTCCAGCGGCAGCAGCTCGGCACCACGGTGGAGATGGAAATCGCCAAGATGTTAGAAGAGAACAACAACATAGTGAAGTTCGGCTACCATTTCACCCAGCAAGGGCCTCGTTCCAGGGCGGCGGCGGCCATCACCAAGAACAACGACCTGGGTACGTGGCCGCCGCGACTTTGTCGCTTCCAGTTGTGCCATTGTCTCATCCCTTTGGCTGTTTCTTTCCCAAAATGACGAGGCCTCCAAAAGATTCTGGATTCGACACTGTAGGATTGACTCCGCCCCCTTCCGCTCTCTCTCCTCTAGCCCAGCGTCCCCGCAGAGCTGCGGGAGCACAGGTCTGACGCATGTGTGTGCGCGCGTGTGTGGGGAATGTGCTGCGATTTACCGCGGTTGCTTTCACGGCGTTTGAATCGCGGCGAGCAGGCACCACGCGACCGTCCAGCTTGGTTTGAGTACGCACAGACACACGGCGCTAAGACGGGTGTGGCCGGCGATGTACCTAGCGGTTGTGTGATCCACGATTCAGCGCACGTTTTTGTGATGACTAACCGGCGGCCTCCGTAGGGTTAGGGCGAGCATGTCTCCTTTTGAGCTCCTCTTGAAATGGCTCTGCGTCAGTCGACGGCCTGGCTACTAACTTCACCATCGTTTGCTTCTCTCTTTCATCCTTCAACACCCCCCCCCCCCCCCCCCCCCCCCGTCTCTCTCTCGCCGCAGTCCGCAGGAGGCGAGTGGAAGGGGACGTGTAAGGGCGGGGCCCACGCCGCCGCCTCCCAGCCGCGCTCCTCCTCCTCGTCTCATCTCACCACTTGGAATAATTTCAGCCAATCCCCTGGTCTCATCTCACTGTGCGGAACCCACGTCTTGTGCCAAACTGCAGAGGGCGGCACGCTCAACCGGAACCAACATCCGAGAAGAAGGGAAATAACTGGAATTGCCCTCTCCCGTATACATGTTGATACTTATTTTTATTGTTATATCATATTTGCAGCTGTAAATCTTTTTAGAATGTAGTCATTCCGTTTCAGTTGCTACATTATTTTTTTTCTTCCTCCCTGAGTCTATATATGACCTTTCCAGACCTTTGATTCCATGTGACTGTTATTTTTATTTTATTTTTTTATACTGTATCATGAGCACCCAAAACGACACGATCACAACCAAGGACGACATGAACTTGTACCTATGAACTAACATTGAATCTCTGTATCCGCTCCGGCGACAGTTAGCTGCACAACCCAAGGCGTCCGTCGGGATCCCTTCTAGCTTACGTAGATGTTAACTGTTGGAATGTTTGGGGTAGTTCAGGTTCCGAGTTGGGGGAGGTCTATGGTTTGTTCATGGCTGCTAGCTAGCTAACTAGGTCCCCTCGTCTGGTTCTCCAGCTGCAGATAACTCGGTTTGTCTGTTTCCATGCAACCACCATCATGGCAACAAGCTGTCAAGGATGCCTGCTTTGCGGTACCAACACTGGTCCTGCTAGCTTGGAGTACAGGCAGCGTGGATAGCAGAGCTGTCCTATAGGAGTTGCCTCGTAATTCTAGCCCGACCGGACCCGTGGGCACGGGGGCCTGCCGGTCTGGTGTGTTTAACGGTTGCAATATGCGCTTGCGTTGTTCTCTTGTATCGCTGGTGCTGATGAGGTGGTTGTACCTGCTATATGGACACAGAAGTGGGCTAAAACACAGATATACAACATAAAATGCATGAAAGTACTACAATGTCTTAACTATTTTACTCAGACTTAAGCTAAAGCTTGTTTTAATGCGGTTCAAATTTTGATAGGGATTATCGTGTGGATTTCTGCCATTTCACTTTAATTAAAAAAATACAGTTTTCATCATTTTGGACCAAGTTAAACAATAGATTTCAGGAAAGCAACACATTGCTGTCTGAAGAAACATCTCCCGGTTGTGCCGCCCTGCCTATTGTCTTACCAAGCGGTCATGTTGCGAACGCATTCTCTGCTAATGGGCTATTTTGATGCTTAGCCATGCCAAAGACTAATTCAGCACATATATGACCCTCACTGGACAGATAGATAACACGCTTGCTTCAACGTTGTGAGTCTTGGGTTTGAAATGGTTGATCTGCGCTGTTTCACGTCACTGTTTCTTGCAGTTACTCACCATTATATGAGGGTTTTTTCCCCTGATCACTATATGTAAATATATAAGGACTGGTATATATATATAAAAAAAAAACAACAACACATCAACATTGATAAGTGTGAACCTTCACTAACCCTGTCTCTCAGGTTTATGACTTAATGTGATACTTTGGAGGTAAAAGCAGAGCGGCACCGACATAGTTATAGTAGAGCTACACACAACTGAATTTGAGCCTCCATCGCTTTACATCTCACACACACACACACCCACACCCCTATACACTCTATTGGCAGCAGTATGTCACTCGCTATGTACGAGACGACAGAGATTCACTGGATTCACTGGCTTGCCTAAAATGAGCACGACAGGACTCGGTCAGCAGTTACTTGAAACTGGTATTTGATGTTATTCTCCTTTCATTAGGAATGATATGTTGGCATGAAATCAGTGCTTGACGTGATTACCTCGTGTTTCCATTGACCAAAATGTCTTTTTTTTTTTTTTTTTGTGTGCCCCCTCATCATCTTAGCATCTCACATTCCTTGGACACGAGGTGTCTTGCTGTGTTTAGTGCTTTTGTTTTTACAGTCTCTTGCTTCCTTCGCTGTCATGTTTTGTTTTTTTCCTCCCCTGCCTGTATTGTTTTAACATTGTTGTGTTATCCGCTGCAATGGACTGCCTCCTTGACCTACACCGTTGTTATTCTGTTATCTTATAATATTATTATTATTGATATTGTTATTAATAATAATAAATTACGCCATTTGAAATATTAAAGACACACCAACATAGGTAATTCACTGCTGAATTAGTCTCTTTTTTTTTTTTTTTTTTTTAACCGTTAAAAGAGAATCCACGTGTGGACTGGAATAGAGGGGGGCTATTGTTAACCATACAGGGACAAGGCGCACTGTTTAATACTCAAGACGTCCTCAACAATAAATGTTTTTACATACTGACTGTCTGACTTCATCTTCATTTTGCTTAATCCCAGAAGGTTAACATTTATGAAATAACATCCGTTGTATCATGAACAGAGCTACTACTTGAACCAGTTGATATTTAAGCTCAAATTTCAAGTTCACATTCAACCTGTGGCCCTGGTGTGTGTCCTCTATTCATGGACTAAATGTGCAGAGGCCAGTTCAAAGGCTGTAATACAAGGAAGACCTCCAGTTTGACAGGCTCTGTTCTGTTGCATACACTATATAACTCGATCCAGTTTCTGTAATTGTTTGCACATGCCTGGGCGATGATGTAATGTATGACTCCATCCCTCATCGCCGGGTTTCCTGTGCCAGAGCACTGCAGTTACTCTAGCTGCTGTAAAAAAAAAAAAAAAAAAAGTAGGAAAGGGGGAGAGGGAGGGGGGAAAAAAACCAAAAACTGCTGCTGGCAGCCTCGGTGCAGCTCGATGCGGCTCACAGACATACATGACTCAAGTATTTCCACTCTTTGAAAACCCGAAGGAGAACAGCCCCGTAAAATCAGCAGAAATAAATGATGTGTGAACGAATCTCACCAGTGGGGAGTCGCAGCGTCAGAAAGGGCTCGGGTGAAACAAAGATCTGAACCGGTCGTGTGTTATGGTTTCATAGAGGTACCATAAACTACAAACCAACTGCTTACTTCACTGCTCAGATTGTAGGAGTGTAGAAGATCGACGACAGCTACGTCTAGAATAATATATTACTTAATACGCAGTGATGCATACCAGGATTAGATCACCATTCCCGAGGCAGAAATGAACTCGCTGCCGGACGAATTAGGATGATGTCACCGGGGGACGTCAGTTCACAGATGTGAGTCTCTATTGACACACCTGTGGGAGGGTGTTCGGAAGGGAGCCGCGAACCATAGACCAGTGTTCTGGGAAAACACCTCCCCTGGCTCACCTGTTTTATTGGCGCTGTGGCCTTGGTTTCCCAACAAAGTTTGTTCAGCCCTCGTGCCCGCAGAGTCGCCATGAGTCACTGGCCGACGATGCCTGCACCGGAACAATGGATCGTCAACACTGAACTGCACTCCGTGACCTCACGTACGCTGGACAGAGATAGAGGGAAGGCAACATGTGGGTTTCACAAACCACCGCAACTGGGTAAATATTCTGTTGGTGTGGGAAAGCGGAGACCGGAGCCTTGGGAACATCCACCAAAGATAAACGAATGACTGATCACTCACTACCTAACCAGTGTGGGAGGAGTTGACCCAACCACGTACGAGGGTGATGGATCTCACTTCCGATGAAATCACTGGAAAATTCTGCTGCTGTCCTCCATCTTGTTGGAAGTGGCAATTTTCGGGGGAAAGTTAGCATTACCAAACATGAGACACTCTGTCACACGTATCATGTTATCAACACCGCCAAAGTCAGCTCAATATCATTATAGGGAAAACCCAGAGGCAGTTATAAGTCCACGTTTTGTCTCTCATCTTGTGCAATAACACATCGTTAAGGCTCCGCAGATTGATCATTAATGATACCTGATACCTTTAGATCGTCATTAGGGCCCTTTTCCACATTCATCAAAATGACGTATGTTGTTCTCTGCACTGCAGGCACAGATGTTTCACTTTAAAAGGGAATTAAATAATACTCAGCCTCAACTTTCCTCCGCCGGTGTGTGTGTGTGTGTGTGTGTGCGTGTGTGTTGCGGATGGTCCGCCTCAGGGCCCCGTGTGTGTACCAGGAACGGTGAACAAAGAAGGGAAGGTGTCCTGCAGCTGCAAGAACAAGCCGCATTCTGTGACGCGCCTAATTGAAAACAGTCTACCTCTCGTTAGGAAGGCCGGACCCTAAACAACGTTATATCTATACCAGCGTGCATTGGGATCCAAAGCTGTTTATGGCCCGTGCAGACTTTAACCTCAAACCCGTCTAATCTGATGTTATTGGCCGGTGAGTGGGTCACGGGCGTTACAGCAGAGCTGATGACGAGTCAATCAATAGTCATCATGAGTACGACATCAATCCTCTAAAGATGTTATGACGATTGACGTACCAACTCCAAGAACATGACTGGCCTGACGCGGCAGGTCGAGCTCCAACTCAACTCAAGTCGTGTCACGTCCGCCAAAATAAGCACACAGCTTGGGCAGATGTTTTTGGGATGACTTGTGCCTTTACGGTGTCATACGGCTATGACGTGGTACCGTGACAGTGATCGTGGCTCTGAGCCCGATGAAAGGCCAAGCCGCTGACTTTTAACGGCCACCATTCTCACGGAACTTCTTGGCGCCTGAGCGTATGGGTCTTACCTCAACGAAACAATCTGAGGTTTCATGGATCTTCTGCTCCAAGTGTTATGCCGTTTCTGCTTCAGTGGCGTCCGTATCACCCTTTAGTTGAGTTAACCCTCGAGGGACTCGTTTAAACACATGAGGATCATAATCAATAAAGACAAACGCAAAATAATACATGATAAATAAGACAATTTATAGATGTGCAATTTTTCCTCCTCCTCCATAATATATAAGTGCAGTCACATCAGAGTTGCAGCCTTTTGCCGCACACCTTTCAGAACTGACTGCTGGTTAAACAGCGCCATCTAGTGTTTGCAAAAGACAACGCTGGTACACTGCGATAGGTACCAATGACCAGCAGGGGTCAGAAGAACACCAGTGACTGAAACGGACACGTGAAAACCTGGTGCCTAAAGGGCCCTTTCCCTTCTTTGTCTCTAAAAAATGTTCCCTTTTTCTTGTAAACTGCAAGAGAACTTTACGACGACCCCGTTAATTTACACTAAAATCCCCAAACCTGAATGGGTTGTGTATGATCCTATTTAGTCTCTGCGTCGAAAGATTTGGGAGAATTTCACTGCGGATCAATTCTGGCCAACATATCAACATACATATCAGCAAAAATCCTGCCGATTTAGTTCTAAAACAGTCTCACATAAAAGTGTTATTTTATTTCATTTTTATATTATTGGGGTCCAGCCCTATTGTTATAGCTCGACGTTTTCTTATTTTTATTCTCCGTGTTTTTCGGGCTAAAAGTATCTGAAAGACGGAAGTCGCAGTACGCAGAGGCCTGAGGTCGAGCTCGCTTTAGAACCGGGATGTTTCAGACGTCTTGCCGTTCGAGTCTGATCAAAATCAATGTCGATTTGGAGCTGAAATTTGTGAAAAACTGTCGTAACTGGATTCGTTTCAGGAGCGGGGCGCTTTGTGACATCGTCTCCCGAAGTTATTTAAGTCCAAGCTCCCTCTCTTGGAAGTCATTCCCCTCCAACCACTTGGGAGTATGACATCTAGACAGACAGGGTTGAGCTGGTGCTGTGTTTAAAGGGAACTCGGAAAACTATTACCGGTGCTGTGATTTACAAAAACCCGGAAACTACAATTGTTCAAAAAATACATTTTAAATCCGCAGGAAGTTCTAGGAACCTCTGGAGGAACCGACCTTTTCTTTTGTGTCTGCACTGTGTAATCCAGGAACAATCATAATTCTTAAAAAAAAAAAAAAGGGGGAGGGATATTTTAACTGAACGCCAAAAGAGCAGCACGCAGTGACATGTTTATTTATTATACATTCATTATACATATTATACATCTTATTAATTATTCATAAAATGAATTTATTAATTAAAAAAAACGAATTATTAATTTATTTTGTAGAACTTTCTCTGGTGCATGCCATTTGTCCTCTGAAGCATATATATTGATGATGTTTAACATGCTGCGTTTTGTTTAATCCAACTGTCTTCTGGTAATACTTTAACTTAATTTTTTTCAAACATAACAAAGGTCGATAGTAATAAAATAATACCTGTCACAGTGTAACTTCGTATGGTTAAGAGTTTGTATCTTATATATTTTCCTTTAGTTAGTTCAGTGGCGACTGTATCTGTCACGTGATTTGTGTACTTGTGCACGTCCGTTTGCGCATGCCAGCTGTGCGTGGCGCCATCTTGGTGAGGTTGCTCTTGTTGGTCACAAACTTCATCCACAATACTGAACGGCTGATTTGGGTGAAACTCGAACGGCGCCATGTTGGAACTGCCCCGAATACATACCCTATTCAGATTGTCTGTGGGTTCGGTGAATCCATGACATCCATAAAGTTCTAACGTCATCTGCGCGTGCCGCCGTGTTTGTGAGTTCCCGCTTGTTGACCAATCACCAGACTGCAATGTGATCATGGGACCTTTGCATACACGCGCAAATGATGGCGACGATAAAAAAAATGCGGTGTTGATAAAAAAATACAGTTTTTTTAATTTAAATTATTCGACAGTAATGGATCAAACTTGGACGACGGCATGTCGGATCTTCCCCGAATACACATTTTATTCATCTTGTCTGTGAGTGCGGCGGATCCATGCGATCCAGACACTACTGATGTCAGTTTTTCCATAAAGGAAAACAATAGTCGCTTCTTGCCCCGAAGGAGCTGGACCCCCAACAAGAAGAAGAAGAAGAAGAAGAAGAAGAAGAAGAAGAACTAGAATAAGAACAACAAGAACAAGAAGAAGAAGAATATATTGTAAAATAGGCCTAATAATTATTATGTTGTATTTTATTTTATTTTTATTTTGCGGCCTACTCTATACACATTCTCTGGGTGCATTCATTGCTTCGGGGAGTTGTGGAATAGACTGAGAAAAAGTAAAGTGGTGGCAGAAGGAAGTTGCAACCAGAGGGGTAACTTGCATCACAAATCTTGTCACTTCAGATTCAAAATTTTGTGGAGAAAAAAAACGATTATCAAGAAGAGTGAATTGAGATTTGCCGGGTTCTAACTTACTATTATATTCATATTGTTAATATTAGTGTTATTATATAGTCATGGAGGAGTTACTTTTGAAGTAATTAAAGTCAAAATCAAGGCAAAATTAGCCAACTACTGCAGTTCCAAAGAGGCCAAATATTGCTAAATCCAGGGGTCACAAAAACTACGCACTGCGACTTTTACTTTGCTGTTAAATCGGGGCGGGCATTTTGGAAGCCACTTTTGGTGGTTTGGGTACATTGCACTGCTGCTTCACAGCAAGAAGGTCCTAGGTTTGATTCCCACCTGGGGTGCTGTTGGCACCACACTCCAGTTGGTGATCTTTGAGTTGAGTTTGCATGTGCTCACATGGTTTCCTCCTTATGACAGCAGTAAGGATCCCCACCAAACATCATCTATGTCTATAAAATGCAAATGTCTATATGACCAGCAATAGACATTTGTGCATCGCTGTATGCTGCCCGCTGCCCCCGAGGGGAAGGACAAGCCAGGATGAGTCAAAAGCAGAGATCTCATTTCACCGGCCACCATTTGAAGCGTGCGCATGTGTTGGTCACGGCATGACTACAAGTAAAGATTCTCCTTGCATCCAACACACTAGCGAATAAAAGCGAATGGTGAAATTAGTTTTTAAATAATCCTTGTATGTCAGAAAAAGACCAGTTAAGTGCATATATTATAATTAATTATATATATCATAATTGCGTTATTTGTCAGATGTTATTCAACAACACATTTTCTCAAAATTCCATCTTCTTTCGCATAGCTGGTATATTTCCTTAGTTTTGAATGATAAACAGAGAATTCAAATAAATTCTCTTCCAGCCTGTGGTGTCCAGGAGGATCGAGAAAAGAGCTGCAGGGTACTGCGTCTTAGATTTGTAGCACAGGATGCTGCCTCGCAGGAGTAATGTGCGAGCGATAGATGGAAAAGAATATCAATACAGAGGTGGCTCAAATTTATGTGGCTGACAACTTAGACTCACAACCTCGGAAAAGGTATTGCTTTTCTGTCTGAACAGTGTCCTGTGATGAATTTTGCCCCTTCACCCTATTTTTTTTAAATGTTTTTTTAATGGTTTAAATGACCTGATTTCAATTACAAAGATGTCACAGAGACGAGAATTGATTATAGCGTAACAAAATATCTTAGGCTATAATCAATTCTTGTCGCTGAGGGTAATCAAGTTAGTTGGTCATAAAAAGAAAATCATGAATATTTCCTCTTGCAAATATTCAGGGATTCAAGCCCGTAGGGATGATCAACCCCAGAGTCGTCGCCCCCCGTATTCACCGACTCATTGTGTGCGTTGTTATTAATCCGTGCCGATTTTGTTCTGAACACCCGCTGCCTGTGTGTTGTTCGGACAACGTATTCTGCCTTTCAGCTACGCAAATCGTTTCTCTCTGGATTAATATTTGCGTGTGGGAGATCCGCCTGCCCCACGCCAACCGAGTGCCATTTTCGGGGCCCTCTGACACGGAGACACAGGCAGCGGGGTTGAAAAGTATCCGTTTTATTGTAGAGAGTGCGCAAGGCGGAACAAGCCAAGGGCTCAAGGGCTCCTCCAGTGTGTGTGTGTGTGTGTGTGTGTGTGTGTGTGTGTGGACGGGGGTTCAACCTGTTGCTCGCTGACTACTCTAATGAACAACAAGAGTACAGCCACCCTGATCCTGGGGTCCAACCACCTAGACCCAGGACAGGTGTGGCTGCTCAAACCAAACCACACTGGGCTCTCGCCGCAGCGCTTTGTTTCGCGCTTCCTTGCAAACAGTTTCAATCACAGACATGCAACGCGCAACAAAGTACAAAGTAAAATGTTGTTGTGATGGTATTCGTACCACACTGACTTCCGGTTTGTGTATCTCGGTAACCATTCTGCGTAGGTAATTGGTTATTTTTATTGTAACGGTATTACGCTATTACGAATCAATGATTGACTACCCCTCAGTCTTTCACTTTATCGTATCAAAACAATCCGTAGGACTGTGGAGTTTGGTCACTAACAAGGCGGATTTACAACAAGCCATCTCACACCAGCCCACGCTTCTGTTTTGATTTCTTGCAAAAAGGGAAGCAAAGCAGGCTTCCCTTTCACCGAAAAACCGACCGAAGAGACGCGAGTCTGTACTTCAGCCAATGAAGAAATACCCAATTTATGCCTTGTACTTCAACTGTGTGGTGTTGGACATTCCTCAGGAGGACCACCGCCCACCCCCTACCACCACCACCACCCCCACACGCTGAGCTCTGTGGTTGACAGGGACCTGTTGAATGCTTCCAGCCCGTGTGCCCAATGCTTTTTCCACTTTCAAAGAAAGAAAGATAAAGAAAATTACACACACACACACACACACACACACGCTTCGCTGGCTGTGTTGGAAGTCCACCGGGGACCAAACCAAACGTATTGGGTCGAGTTTGTTCGCGTTAAATCATCACCCTCAGCCTCTTTTAGTCTGAAAATGAGCGCAACGTTGGCCGCAGCACGTTGCCAGTCGGAAGTGTCACGGCTTCCAGTTTCTAGTCTCTCACGGTGACACAGACGTAGTCAAAAGAGCTCCAACCAAGTCAATGACGCAATAACGCAGTTTGCTTCAAAAAAAAAATATATATATCTTTTTTTTGCAACAACAAATAAAGACTGTCTGACAATATTGCGAGCCTCCCGTTTTCAAAATGGAGATTTGGCGTTTTTTTTTTAATCTATCTATCTGTCTGTTTGTTTGTTTGTTTGTTTGTTTGTTTTGAACGTTTGTCGCTTTGGACTGCATGACATCACAATGAGAAGCTGCAGCAGAGCGGTGCGTACGCATCTCCACCCTGAAGCCAGGTTGCGCTTACGAACCGTTAGAAACGACGGTAGCCGACATTCCAACGCGCCGGGTGGAGCCGCCTCCCTCACGCCGTGACGACGGAGACGCCGCCGCCGCCGCCGCCGCCGCCGCCGTCGTCGTCGTCGTCGTGTGGGCGTGTCGTCAGCGACGCCGCTTTTCGTCCAATCGCGCTCCCGGGTGGTAGGTGACGTCGGGACACGCACGGGACGCGCTGACGTACGTTACGTCGACGTCGTGCACCCGTCTTCCCCCGAAGGAGAAGTGTGGCGGCGGCGTTCCGCGGAACATGTCGCATCTCAATAGGAAACACGGAGGCCTTCCCGCGGCCTGAACGGTAAAAAACAGACAAACAAACAAACCAAAAATAGATACTAGTCACCGTCACTGGAGCCAGGCAGCTGCCTCGTTGTGAACGACGCACTCGGGCTCTTTATTCATTCAGGAGAAGATGGCGGAGTCCTCTCCGGTCCTGTCTTTGAGGGATGGAGGAGGGCGGTTCAGTCAGCCCATCTTCCCCCGGTCCAGGTCCGGCTCCGAGTCGGACTCCGAGCTGTCGCAAAGCCTGGCTCGGACCAAGATCAGGTCCTACGGGAGCACCGCCAGCGTCACGGCCTCTCTGGGGGAGAAATACATCGAGCACCCGGTGACGGACAGTGACACCCTGCAGGGGATCGCCCTGAAATACGGCGTGACGGTAAGAGTGGCGTGACGTTGTGGGAGTCGCACACCTGATGGAACAAGCAAGCGTCGGCTGTGACTCGATGACGTCGTGGCGGTGGGCGAAACGTTTCTTCGCGCGTGTTATGTTGAGGCGATGTCCTCGTTTGTCCAAGGCGTGTAATGCATCACAACACACCGGAGCCAGGAGGTATCCGACCCCACACCGAGGCCGGCGGGGACAACAGCCCCACGGTATGAGGGTTGGCGATCCGTGACGTCATTTTGTTACAGAATCCCACGTTTGATCGCCTGTTCAGCTGGCGCTGTGTAGGTGACAGCCGTTCAACGTGTTCGCGTCATGCATGACCTCTTATTACGCCCGTTCCCGTTGTTGGTGGCGGGGTCCGCCTTTCCCCAGCAAGAATACAGAGCCTCGACATTGAGAGGCGAGCCGTGGGGGGGGGTGGGGGTTGATGAAGCGGCGTAGGCGGTTGTCGACGTGGATGAACATTCACTCAGAGGAACAACATCCTCGGGTTCAGGAATATCCCCAATCTCGCGGATTCCCACTTCGAGTCCTGTACCTTATGTGCACTGAACTCGATGAGATGGTTTAGAAAGCACAACACTGCTGTTCCAAGGCCTGATCTCCATGTCTGTCAGGCTCATTAAGCTGACAAGCTAACATGACACTTTCTTCTTTGCTGTTGTATTGTTCTAATCGCAGGGTGTGTGTGTGAAGTGGTTCTCAACGGAGATGTCTGTGTGTGTGTGTGTGTGTGTGGGGTTCTTCCAGATGGAGCAGGTCAAAAGGGCGAACAAGCTGTTCGGCAACGACTGCATCTTCCTGCGGAGCAGCCTCAACATCCCCGTGGTGTCGGAGAAGCGCTCCATATTCAACGGACTGTCGCTGGAGTCTCCGGACGGCGAGGCGGCCGTGCCCGACGCCGGCCCGGGCCCCTCGGTGGCGCGGGACGCCGGGGGACCCTCGCCGGCGCCCTCTCCGCCCCCCGACTCCAAACCCCCTCGGCCGCAGCCGGAGGAGCTGTCGGCCAAAGACTTCTTACACAGACTGGACTTGCAAATCAAACAGTCAAAGCAGGCGGCGCGGCGGCTGAAGGAGGAGGAAGTGAGGTGAGGTTCCCCGCGCGTGGGAAGGGAAAATGGCCGACGGCGGAGAGCATCCTGGACTCAACGGTCCATCTTCCAGGTCTTTGGAGGAGAGTCCTAAAGAGTGCTTGGTACAAGCCTCTTTTCTCAGTTATAGGAAAAGAAAAATCCTTCCAGGTCTCTCTCTTGTTTATCTATAGAATAAAAGTCCTCGATAAGCCCCGGGGGATCAAAGTTCGATGCTTTTTAAGATAGCGACCAAATTGTATCGATACTAAGGAGTGTTGGTATCAATGCCCTGTGACTCTGTGGTATTTAGATACACAACCAGTTCCCTCTCTTCGGCCGTTTCATCTTTGTATAAAAAGATTTTTCTCTCGCTAAGGGACCCTAAACAGGAAACAAAACAGAGCAGAGGTCTTCAAAGGAAGGTGGTAGGGTTAAAGACCGAAAAAAAAGAGATTTGAGAAGGGACGGAGGGAAAGATCATGGGAAAATAGGAAAATAGTCTTTCTTTCTTATTATTTTCTTTTCTGTGACTATAGTTATCCACATGCTAAGGTATTTGGACGCTGCATGTTGAGACAGCTCTCTCTCTCTCTCTGGCTCTTCAGATTCAAGAGTTTAGCTCTGACTCTACTGCTTTTATTAGGGGGGGGGGGTGGACTCCTGCTTCAGTTTTTTTTGTTTTAATTAAGGCCTTTCTGAGAATTCTGTTTTGACCTTTACAACCGAACAGGTGGTGGCTGACGATGGTTATAAGTTCCCTTTTTGGGCTCCTAGTTGGACACTGAGCTTCAAGACCTGGAAGCCCATTCTTCTTTCTGTGAGTGGAAGCGTTAGTGAACAGCAGGAAGGTTTCAGTAGAAAGCATATTCCATTCGTCGGAGGTCTTCAGATCGCAATGTTGGTTGGTTTTATTGTCTGCTGACTGAGAGAGACTTGTCACTGTCTGGATGTTGTTTTTCCATGGAGATCCAGTCTACGACTCATTCTGACAATAGGGACTGTCTGTTTTAGGTCATTAGAACATAAGTGGTGCAGTGCCTGTTCAAAACGTGCCTGTCAATGTGAAAGAAAAAACACAGTGAAAAGCACCAGGGGAACACACTTTTTCTCATGGGAAAAAACACACACCCGAGTGGCGCTTTTGGATAAACTCGCCGTTCGCTTGTTTATTCCAAGTTTATTTATATTTCATGTATTGCGTATCCGCACCATGTTCGGAACGGGCCGATTGCTTTCACGGGAAACCCCCGCTGACTCGCTGTTTCTTCTGGGAAGCCCCACCCCTCTCTGTTTATTAAATGTTTATTAATATTGCAGATGTCACATGTCCACATTGTGGCAAGATAAAAATCAAATACAAAATAACAATTATTAATAATTATAAAATTTAATATAATAATTGAGGCCTATTATACAATTTCTTCTTCTTCTTATGGACATTGTAAGTTTTGGTAAACAGGAAGGTGTCCTGGGCCACATTAAACAACCGTCTACAGAACTGATGTCCTCTGTGTAAGTGGAAGTACGTACTCAATGGCGTCATATCAGCATCTGGTTTGGAAACTGAGAGTCTCCCTGTTACAGAAGTGCAGGATTTATTATTTACAAGTAAAGTTTTTACACAAAAGCTTCTAGTTTTTAGTAAATTAAGTCCCATAGGAATCGAAAGCAACCGGGAGACGCCCGTGACGCGGAACGTGACGCGGAATGTGACGGGGAACGTGACACATGGGTTTTTGTTTCGTTCATTCCATTACGCAGTGATCGGGACAGTCCCTTAACTCAGTAGAGTTTCCAATTTTTGTCTCATAAGTAGGAAACTAACGGAAATAAATACATTTCAAGTTAAAACACAAAACAACCGGCGCGGCTTGTGCGTTTCACCGCTGTCTAGACAGTGCAGGGGAGTGTCCGGGGCGTGTGCAGCGCACCGCTGTCTAGAGGAGAAAAAACTCCAGTTCTCTGAGTTATGTTCCCTTTTAAAATGTTCCATACAAGTAAGAAAATCAGGAAACAAAATAAATCTGTTCTGCCTGAACCCTGCGCTGCGTACAGTACACACGGCACCAACATTTCAGTCTGTATTGTTTGGATTTTGCCCTGTGCCAAGGTCTTTGCATTTGGTCTTGCCAGGGAAATGATGTACGTGTTTATTTTCATAGAGCGGGGAAGTGGGATCTGATCATAAGTGGTTACTCGAGACCCATTCTAATGCCAGGTGTAAAGAGACGTACCTAGAGCTGTCCACTTGTGATCGGATCACCCAAGAGGCATATTAATGCCAGGTGTAAACAGGGCCTTAGACTGATATTGATATTATATTCAAGTCCTACATCTACGCGTTATTTAGAATGATTTTTCGGTAGACGGCCCAAGTTGAATACTTGTGATTAAAATATACCAGAGTAACATTTTTTTATTATTATTTTAGATTATTATTATATATTATTATTTATGATGTAGCTTATCATACACTTTAGCAGGTAAAATGACTAATGTGATCATTTTATCATGGAAATGATTAGGAATATTTATATCCAAATGAAGAGATTAATTTTGACCCAAACAAAGCAATTACATGACAAAATAGCGGCTGTAGTGACCACTATTCGTAGTGACTCTTTCTTTGAGAATCGGTTGTTCATGAGTCATTCAGTTTTCCGACTATTTGTGGTTTAAGGTACAGTGAGTGGGGGAGGATTTCCTTAATGATGAAGACGAGTAAAAAATATTCAATCTCCCCACACATTTAAAAGAGTCGTTCACCCAGAACAGATAGTTCGCAGGACTTGCATCGCTGACTGTTATGCAGCCAAAATAACAAGTGCAGTTGTATGTGTTCCTGATCTTTTCAGTGTTTAACAGGATAGTGGTATTATAGTGCCGTAGGATTATTTCATAATAAAAAATAAAAAAAAAGTTTGGGAAACACTGGGATTTGCGGCCTGTGTGGCTTCCAGTGTGTTCTCTGAAAACCCCGAGGCGCACTCCACTGTTTGCAGGAGTCCTAGAGCAAACAGAGCTCACGCTCCAGCTGGATCCTTATCGCTTGTGTGTAGTGAAGTGGTTCAAGGTAAATAAATCCAACTGAGTATCCAGAGGCTCATGGATACGGTCTTAAATGGCTTGTTATTTCACTGTGTGCTTCCTGGAAGGCGTAGTAGGCCTCTGCTAGAGTGCATCTGTGTTTAGTCCACGGGGTTGATTCCACTCTACTTGAGGGGCGTTGCATTTTTGACGTGACGTTTGAAAGCAGTTGGGGGATCAAACTTTTTTCACTGAGGGCCACATATAGAAAAATATACGAAGGGCTGGGCCGCTCACTAGTGAGGTGATATAGGTAAATTGTATGTAGGTAAATTATGTAAAATGTAGGTAAATTATGCTTGATATCACCGCTTTCCATTTATGAGTTTTCATTTATTTTGTTAGAAAAATGGTTGGCAGCACATTCCCAAAACAGCAGCCTCAGATTGCTACTTAGTCAGGATGGTGATCCCCCTTCACAGCCCTGTATACGGGGAAAAATAAGGGGAAAAGGGGATGGGTATATTTCAAGCTTGTTATGCAAATAAGTTATTGGGCTTGTTAACACATCAACTAACGTTTGTTAGAAAATGTTAAATTTTATTTGACTGAGTTTATTAAGTAATTGGGATTGTTTACACATGAATACTTTGTAATATATTTTTAACTCACCTATAATGGGAACAGCGTTGCACTCAGTGGGAGCAGTGATGCTACGCTTTGCTACTGAAGGATGGCTGGCAGGTTAGGAGTAAGTTTGGTGGTTGAGATGCGAAGGACATCACAGAGATGGCCGTCGGTCATTTTGGTTCTCAATCTGCTTTTTTTTCAGAGTTAACAGAGAAAATGTTTTCTAACTTAAGTATGTTGAGCAGAAGCTATAGGAAAGCTTGAAATTCTCTGTGGTAGAGCCCCCGTGCTCGAATTATGTTGACAGTTTTCACAACAGTGTTCATCACGTCGCCAAGCCGGACTGTCTTGGCACAGAAGGGGTTTTGGTGGGTGATACAGTGCATTTTAACAGCCTCACCACCACTCTCTTGCACCGTGGCGCACACCATAGAGGCTATTCCTTTGCACTCACCTGTCATTGCTGGAGCCCCATCCGTTGTAGCTTCACACAGCTTGTCCCATTTAAGTCCCATCTTGTCAATTGCATCTGACGCAGCTTCCAAAATGTCCTTACCCATTGTTGTGCCCTTTAGACTCCTTAGATCAAGCATCTCCTCCATAATGCAAAAGTGACAAACCTTTTTATGTACAAATTCTTATGTTATTTTATCTCCCCTCTTTGGGTGTTTTCTTTAAAGGGGACCTATTATGCTCCTTTTCAACAAGTTAATGTAGGTCTCTGAGGTCCCCAAAACATGTTTTTTGCTGAAAATACCACTGAGATTATGCATTCTAGCCGTTCTAACATGCCTCTAAACCATCCTGTTCCAGGGACACTCTGTTTCTCTGGGGTGGCACAGCCTACTGAAGCCCCTACTTCTGTGAGCCAATGGGGTTTGAGCACAAGTTCCGGGTTCTGTGAGCCAATGGGGTTTGAGCTTTACTTGTGCGTTCCGTTGTATTTAGTCTTGTGAACTTTCACTGTTTTCACTTTATCAGTCCACCAAAATCTGTTTCTGAACAAATTTGAGGCGAAAATTAAGCAATCCAGTTGCTGAATGTTCATTCATATTAGATCTTTAAGGCCTAATTTAAAAGTTAGTTCCAACTTTGGTTGCTGATACCGCACCGGAAGTTAATGTCGGAAACAAAATAGAATTCATGCACAATAAAAACACTTTTTATTGGGTTTGTTTGGAGAAATGCACAGCGGATTGCGCACCACAGCCTACAGTACATGTACCGCATCCACTTTTTCATTCTTTATTTTTTTTAGAAAGAAACAGCAGAATTATTCTTCAAATAATTCTCAAAAAAATACATTTCCATCGTCTGTAGTTTCTTCACGGACTGTTGGTATTAATTGCCCTTCCTTTTAAAAGATTTGCGCTGGTCTGTAAGCCAACAGAGCAGCTCCTAGTGGCGCTTGTTATTCTCCAGCCATGGGTGGAGTTTCTCAGATGGAGGCCCGTTCTAATTCTACTGAGGCACCAAGTGATTTTAGGAAGGGGCTGCAAACCTGAACGTGTTGAATCACGTTTAACGTAATAGACAGCTCACAAAAAACAGACTGAGTTGTCTTATTTCACAGTTTGTGTGTAAGGAGGCCCATCAGAGACCCAAATGTACGTGCTCAAGCACTGAAACAGTGAGTTTTTCATAACTGATCCCCTTTGAGAACCTTTGTTTCGATGGCCCTTTCTTCCTGCCCCTGTGCCCATTGCGTGTTTCCTCCTTCATACCACTATCCAACTCATTGCCTTTGGGGAAAATTATATTCAGAGGACTTTATCCAGTCACCGTTTTTCTCCAATCTCTTTTCTAACCACGGGATTTCCATTTATTTATTCATTTATTGGCAAACCTTTCAGGGAGACGGGAGTTCTAGTGTAAAGACGCCAATCGTGTCTCGGTTCTTGCCGTCTGCCCGGGTCTGAGCCGGACAACAATACCACCTTGTCTACCATTCACGCATTCATTATTCATCCCTCCATTCACTCACTCACCCACCCACTCACTCACTCACTCTCTCACCTTGGCAACCGGAGCAGAGAGAAGACTTCTGAGGGCGTCGTGGTTTTAATTTTCTATTTGCTGTGCACTCTTGCAGGGACAGCGAGGAGGACTACACGGCTCCCACCACGTCGTACCAGGAGATTTAAAGGACACGCCCGTTTACCTGAAAGCCCGCGTGTACGCACACACGCACAAAGAACTCAACTATTTTATTTTTTGCCTCTTTTCTTTTACCTGTTGCTTTTACCAAAGTGACGCCCTTTGCCTTTTTATTTGTTCGTTTTTAACGCTTTTCTTATGGCAAGTCTTGTTGCTATGGCTACTCCGATTGTTTTGTAAGATTTTAAGACAGCAAAACTCAATGTATAATAATATCCTATAGAATAATCCAGCATTGTCAGCACAGAATACGCCCCCCCCCACACACACACACGTACGAGAGTCTTCAAAATTTACTGCAGCAACCGTTCCTCTGCATATTTCCACCCAGCTTTGAAGTAATGCCAGGAGGATCAACTTGATAGACTTTTTCAGCGTCCAACTGCGTTCAGTCCCCTCCTAGAATAGCAGCAAAACACACACACACACACACACACACACACACACTATATTCACTCCATCCCTCACTGAGGAGTCAGTGTTAATGGACAGTGTGATCACACTACAATGCACACACACGCGCTCTGGATGGACCTAAGCCTTTATTTATACTTTTGATTTAATTTAAAACCATATTCTATTATTTGCCTGGAATGACTTATTCTTTGGGAACACAAGGGACGCGCTCGTTTTTCGGAGTGTGAATGTATTTATGAGTGTGGATTATCGTGTCTGAAACCGCCGTTTTACTGTGTTTGTTTTTTTTTCTTGCGTTTGAATTCTGGGCGATAATAAATATATATATATTTAAATCTAACGAGGAAGGTTTGATGTGTTTTTGTTTGTGTCATTTAGGTACCAGTTGTATTTTCAGAGCCTGTTTTCTAAGTAAACCTTCATGTTATGTGATTTACTACTCAGTTGAGAAAATCTTCCTTGCTTCAGAATACCTTTTAAAATACTTTGAAACACATTTTTGTTCTTAAACAAAATTGTTATTCTAAACATTTATTCTATACCGATGACTTCCAATTTAAGAGCTAAGTTAACCTCATAATATCTCAGGCTAATTAATTAAAATTAGAATTTCAATCAAATATCGCCATTTGATTTATTATTCCATTTATTTTAATACTTCTGGCAGCAATTTTAAAGGAACTATTATACTTAGTCCAAGTTTAATAGTTATATTTTGCTCATACTTGACAAATTAACTCCACTTTAAGTTTCACTGAAACTCACTCTATTCAGGTTTCATGTTCCTCAAGCAATGGCACTTGAAAATGCTCCAGTCCTCTTTCTTGTTTTTTTTAATCACAAATTAACCACACATATAAAGAAAAGGCAAGTTTTTAATTCCTTTTACAATTTAGGAAAAGATCACAAATATTTACAGTTAAAAATACTTCATTTTCTGTCTCTAAAGAGATGTTTGATATACTGACACATGCAGAGGAAAATGACAGACGGCGCCATCTAGCGGCCACCAGACAGATTACAGCAGAAATAACGTAGGACGTGATACCGAACAAATATATTTTTGGTAGAGTCAAAAAAGCAAGAATACATTAAGTACTCACGTATACAGTGGAAAACGAAACAAAACCCAAAAAGTCTATGACGGGTTACATAGAACGGTCACCTTTTTATGTATGTGTTGAAAAATGTATTGCAAACGGGAGCTTTTTCATCAGAAAGCTGTAAAGACTTTCTAAACATTCATCCTCCCAGGTGGTCGAGTTCTTCTGTTATGGTGGTAAATGCTATCGCCTGTGTGTATGCGTGAATAGGCTGGATACAAGACTCTGCCCTTCAATGTTTTGCAAATATCATTTACTAATCAATTTGTTGTTTTTTTTTAACGATTAATAACCACATTTACTTACGCTGACCGTAGGGATAGCACTGCTGGATAGCACTGCGTTCCTCCTGGTGATAAATATGGAGAACGCCATCGGCATAAATGTTTAAGTAGTTTTTTGTTTTTTTTTAAATACATGAAGAGGAAATGCTAATTTTGGCCAAATTTGAACCAGTGCTGGTCCCCATTAGGAGAGATGCCACGCAAAAAGAAAAGTGGATATTCAAGCTACTCTTCCGTATGTGGTGTCTAGTCCTAGTACACGGTTTGGTTAGAGGGTGGATGATGGCGGCGGCGGCGGCGGGAGGGTGTTACAGGCTGCTGTAGATTCTCTTGATGGTCTCGCCCTCGTCCTTGGCGATGATGCCCTTCTCGATGTACGAGTCCACCTGCTGGTCCATGAAGTCCTTTAGCTTGGAGAGGTCGTAATCTGAGGGAAGTGGGGTGGGGCAGGGGTCAAAAGAGGCCGTTCGGGATTACAGGGTTCATTCTGGCCTTACAAAATGAAATTCACTTTTTTTGCAGCGCAATTCTTTCATTTTCAAGGACTTCCCACAAAACAAATAATACATTTTCAATGTGACCTCTATTCATTTAAATATAACATAATGTCAGTCTAATTGTCCATTAGTTATGAGTTCTATTATATCTATTATTATCACTTATTGTCATCTACTATTAAAGAAAAGGAAAGTTTTTTATCATGTTGTGATTTGAATAACAAAACCAGGGGCAATATCACAGGTTTTCAATGATCGCGTTTTTCATTCCAAGGACTTTTTTTTAAGCACTTCAGCACAAAAAGGTGCTATTTTCAAGGCATTCCCGTACTTTCTGAGGATGAAGTTAAGACCTGGTAAGAACCCTGGGATTAAACCCTCAGTGGCCGTTACGCACACGGATCCATCTGGCCGGGGCGTCAAAGCGACGGTTGATCTTGGAAGGCAACACAGCCAAACAGGTGAAATGACTGAGGGGATCGGGGTCAGAGGAAGTATGAATGTCTGAGCTTTAGTACAAACGACAGAGGACAGGACAGTGAATGAAGACCTGAGAACATTGGGAAAATATTTTGAGTACCACAATAGTGTAATGTAAGTGAGTCTCTGTGGTGCGTGAGTGACTGCAGCTAAATGACTCCATCAGTTATTCAGACCGTATCCATCCCATAAAGAGGCGCGTCACATCGTATGCCAGCTACTATGGCTAACGATTTACAGTA
The DNA here is from genome assembly GCF_960531495.2 of Zeus faber. Lineage (NCBI taxonomy): Eukaryota > Metazoa > Chordata > Actinopteri > Zeiformes > Zeidae > Zeus > Zeus faber. The sequence goes on along the minus strand of NC_137190.1, from coordinate 28,376,430 downwards.
TACTTATTCGTCTCATTAGGATATACCCCTTGAAATGCGTCGTCTTGTAAAGTCAACCCAACATTTACCAACTAGAGATGCACCGATTGCAAGTTTCTTGGCCCATTCCAATTTTCGGAAAATCTCACCTGCCGATTCCTACTTTGGCCGATTCTGATTTTCATTCAGTGGTTTGTTCATAATAAAACATTGACCATTACTTGTCTTTTACATTGTCGTCTGATCATTATGAGTTTATATCCCGGTCGGAGAAATCACATTTTCTCATCATTTGGTTTCATTGGGTATATCTGATTGCGATCTGATAATTCAACCTGTAACTCTCACTGAGTTACAGGTTGGAACATGGAAATGTCCAGTTCAAACTTCAAATGAAAGTCTCTTTCACTTTTAAGTGCAAATATACCTTTCTATTATATTTATATGGTACTTGCCATTCCAAAATGAATTGCAATCATTGCAAAAAGAAAGTAATAATAATAAATGAGACTCTTCTCACTCCCGTTCACTGGAACTCAGCGTGCATTAAAGCAACTGAATCAAATGGAACGACTCCTTTTACTGAGTGACTCATCCAGAACAGAGTCTCAAAAAGAGTCAAACTTGTCATCAGGCGCAGAGCTTGTGCACTAGGAACAACCAGAGGAGACTCTCCGCTTGATGATAGTGTAGTTTGTGATAGTGTATGGTGGTACACAAAACGAGTGCAGGTTGGCCGGTCTGTGAATGAGTCATACCACAGCTTATAATATACATGTCAATATTTATAAATATTATTATTTTTTCCCCCCAGGTCGCCGGGGATGGAGTCTACCTCAACTAGTCCATGATATGAAGACGGGACTTGACCTGGGAATTAAACCCCGGTCCCCACGAGGTGACAATACTCGGACTGTGCCGGACTTAATAACAAATCCCAGCAGAACTAAGCCGGACAACTATCCGACACAGACTCTCTTTCTTCCGTGTTTATTTATCTGTGGGTCATTGAGGCAGAGCTTCAGTTATGCCGCCACACCAGAACCTCCCGAATCAGGCATCACGGTGAGAGAACACAGCTGCTGCCGAGGTGCCACCGCCGGGAGCTCCAAATGTCAGCGCAGGAAAAGAGAGGCGAGACAGGAAAGAGGTAGCGCACAGACATCCTAGAGCCAGCCGAGCGATCTCCAGCAGCGGTTTCAAAACATGTTTGTTTTTGTGCCAAGACCGACACCCGTCGTATCTAATCAAATATGCATTTGAAGCAATAAGCAATTGAGTTTTCACTCCATTCTGCCATTATTAGTCTATTGTTCTTTCTAACCAGCTTGCTATGTAATGTACTTATTGCAGCCGTCGCGCCACCCACCGGGCCCTGCACCCAAACCCATCGGTGGGTCCCAACCCACAGTCCGTTCTATTATTTATTGTTGATCACCTGTGACATTTTGAAGTGTAATCTGCACTTCCTGTGTGTGTACTTCCATGGCTCCTCCCACCATGGATGTGTTACACTATGCAATTGAAACATGGCTAGAAGATGGCAAAAGCGGGTTTGGGGACGTATATCTGGCGGTATCTCTTTTTTAACACTAAGCAATACAGGCAGGATGTGTATATTTTGGTGTGACTTTCATGTATAACTAAGTTGTGTTAACTACAGTTTGTATGTTTACTACAATATGTATGTTACATAGAATGTAACTGTCAGCACTATTTTCCCCTACGTGCGGCAGAAATGAAGCCAAGAGCCCAGACCAGACGAGCTCCCCATCCTCCCTCCATCTGCTCCTGTGACTAATCTACGCTGCTTTGCAGCCACACACCCATCCACACACAAAGACACACACCGTCACACACCAAAACATACAACACAACAGCATACGCACGCATAGAGAAACGTCACAATGCTAGCGCACGGAAATAGCCTGGTGAGATGTGTGTCCTAATGGATGACGGCGGCCTGAATAAACAAAATAAATGAGCTGTCAACCACTCTGTTTCTATGACACTGCTATTAGGTGACCAGGCGTTTGTTATCTCCCAGCTGCGCTGTTTTCCACAGAGAGGAGAGAGAGAGAAGACAGGGAGAGAGGAGAGAGAGAGAGAAGACAGGGAGAGGACGGTAAACAAAAAAAAGAAGAGCGAGAAATAGGAAAACATGTAGAAATAGAAACGTCCTATATCTGCGGGTACGAACTCTGGACCGTTGAAGCCAGTGCTTCTCAACCTGTGGATCCGGGACCCCTGGCAGTCCTTCTTCCAGAAGTTCCAGGGGGTGAGACGGGGTGGAGGTTTGGAACTAAATCATATCTAACAACAACAACAACCTCCACATACCCCGGAGCGCAAAGACAAAACCTTCTCAATCAAATGGGGTCCATGGCCTAGTGCCTATCTGAGTGAGGGTCCTTGATATGAACCAGGTTGAGACTGACTGCTGTATGAGGTAAATACTAAAGATAAGGGAAGTACTCCAACACCAGCAAAACCTGGACATGTGTCTTCTGTTCAGCATCTCTCTGCTCCTGTCCAGATGACGGACAGGCAGCCATGGAGGCCGCGCTCGTCCCACACTGCGCACCAGAATGCTAATAAGGTGGCCCACATAAAAACTTGGATGGAGAGAGAAGACGACAGGAATGCACTCCCTTCCTCCCTCTCTTCCCCCCTCTGCTATCTCTCCCCTTCCAAGCCAACGGTCGCAGCCTACACACTCTGTATGGAGGCTTCTCCGAGTTGTAAAAGAGGGGAATCTGGGTCAAACTTTTGCCCTCTCTCTCTCTCTCTCTCTCTCTCGCTCTCTCTCTCTCTCTCTCTCATCCTGATTTTATTTGCTATCTTTGAAACCTCAGACAGGACTTCAATTGTTTGTCGCCGTTTCTCTTTGTGTGTCTCTCTCTTGCTGCTAGTTCCAATCCCCCCTTTGCCCAATAAGAGGGTCAGTCCGAAAATTACGGTTACTGACATTTGTTTGGTCGTTAACTAGCGTGTGATTGTGATTTTTGTATTGGAAGCACATTGTTAGTCTCATTGTTTATAATTTATATTAGTATAACTATTATTATTATTATTATTATTATTATTATTATTATTTATCTCGTTGCCATCTACTATTATGAGTGTCTATTTCCAACCATGCTGCATTAAATGCATGCATAATATATGTCGTAAAAGTGATTCTGGAAACGTTTTTATTACATTATGATTTGAATAACAAAACTAGGGGGGATATCACAGGTTTCCTATTGTCGCATTTTTTTTTCATGACTTTTCAAATACATCAAAAGGAGAAGCAATTCAAAAGAGGCAATTTTCAAGGTATTTCAGTACTTCAATTTCTGAGGTTGAAAGTCAAGCACTTCAAGCACGTAAAGGACCTGGTAAGAACCTTTTTTTCCTTTGTCAAAACACCTATTGCTTGATTCCATATACGTATCGCTTTATAAAAACATTAAACACCAAACATTAACAGTCATTCAAACATTAACAGTCATTCAAACATTAACAGTCATTCAAACATTAACAGTCAGTCACTCGGCAGTACGGCAGCTATTGTTGTCCAATCGGGGGGGGGGGGTTGACCCGAATCCAAACTCATTAACATTTCATACCCTTCCACTCAATTAACAACCCCTGGGGAGAACAACGCAGCAGAGAGAGAGAGAGAGAGAGAGAGAGAGAGAGAGAGAGAGAGAGAGAGAGAGAGTGTGTTTGTGTGTGTGTGTGAAAGTACTGGCGTTAAAGAGATCTCTGCCACTCAGAACAGGACTTTTCCATTTCTGGGTCAGATGCCTCTTCTTTAGGAACGGTCACAGCCACAGCTCAAGAAGACGTGCAGAGATAAACACCCTAATAATAACAATCTAGCGGGGTTGAGAGCTCTTACATATTTTATGAGCTCTGTGGGTTGTTGCCATTATAAATCAAAGTATCTTCCGAGGTGGACTGATACTCCACGCATTATGCGCTAACGCAGAGATACGGGTCTGCCGCACGTAGACGAGACGGGGACGCACCCTTTGTCTCCCAACGGGCAGCCCTATCAAAGCAGGCATCAAAGCTCATCCATATTCCGTGTCTGGACAAGTCTGGACAAACGGAGAGTCTCTGCCCGCCGCACTCTTATTTCAAATGCAAATCTGGACGCACAAAAGAGGCTTTTAATTGAATCACTGATTTAAGCTTGTCGCCTCAGAGCGTCGCCACCCACTGTGCGCATGTGGGCAGATTCAGGGGTAAGTATCTATAGAGCATATTGGATCATATCATCCGATGAGACTGACCGAACCGATTCAACTGATGAGTTTCAGCTGCCAGAGATGGCTTTGGTCTTCAGGTGCGTATGACTGAAAACCTTGATTCCCAGACTCCATCTGGGAGGATTTCACCCTGTGGCCTCTCAGCCTTCCTGCTGAGCAGCATTCACTCCAGCCATCCTCAGAGTGCACATTGCCGCTGTTGCCGGAGGGAACCGCGCCTTCGGCCAAGTGGGAGGATGGATACCAACTGCGAGCGAACTCTGTCTTAATGAACGAAAGTCAAGACTTCCAACTGAAGAAAGCTCATCATTTACGGTAACACAAGGTCATGTTAATTGTAAAAATATATGAAAGCTGTTTAGAAGGCCTTGCGTTCATTTTAGTCCTTATTGACACTGTATATATCAATTTAATTTGTCGTATATTTACACAACGGGGAAAGCCGCCTAAGCTGTTTTTCTACCGGCCTTTTGCTTTCCAACTCGATTTGAATAAAATTGAAATAAAATCTCATGGAATGTTATTATCAGAAGTCTCACCCTCTTTGCCTTCTTCTTTGTTGTGCTTCTTCAGCCACTCAATGTTCTTCCTGATGGCCTCCAGGTAGGTCTCTGACCTGCCAGGCTGGTCTAAGAGATGAAAGAACAAATCAGAAATGAGTCAATATCGACATTGAAGAATTATATTATGTCGTATTTGAATAAATCAGAACACAGATCGAATTTCCTTATAGTTGTTCCATGGTCTTGAATGACCTTTCATATTGATGTCTGAACCCGAAGGTTAAATACAGGGTTTTTCCTGGGCTCAAATATTTTTAAATAAGATAACTGACATCACTTTCCCCGCAGTTATAATAGAAATATATTCTCAGCGAGAAAAACATGAGCTCCCCCTGGCAGCATAATGCCCCAGTTCTCTGAAGGTGTTGATGACTTTATGACCTTCACCCTCATTGCACCAAAAAGCAAACTACCCAGTGTGAAATTAAAGTTGACCCAACAAGCCAATCGAGACTTGATTAATGACTTCCTTGTGTAACTTTGATAAAAATGCTCAGTTAATGACGTCATGGTGTTTTCTTTTCTTATAAAAGCACTCTCCACTCTCCGTCCACTCTCAGTGCACCGCGTCGGTACCGAGATAACGGCCAGGAAATTTGTGTTGACCAGCTACTTGGAAATTCCTTAATTTCCTGTGGAAATGTATACTGACGGTAATCCTACCCTGAACATGTTTTCTTCTTTGTTTCCTTGTATGCGTGTGTGTGTGTATGGATTAGGTTAATAAATCGGGGCAGTGCAGTGTACAAGCAGGGTAGGCTTACGTTCCAGTGTTATTGGGCTGGCCTAGTTCGGAGAAGGAAAACAACTTAACTGTGATTGGCCTAAGCCCTGCTGTGCTGCCTCTACTTCCTGTCAGCACCGCCATGTCCCTATGGCTGTAATATGATCAGACCTATATATCGTGTACTGCACTAGTCCTGATGTAGCGATACCAGGATGAGCTTAAAGAGCCAGTGTCCCCTGTACATGGTGCAGTTGATGTTTCATTCAGGATTTTCTTTTATTCAAAACAATATTGACACAAAACAAAAGAACATAAAAACAGAGTGTGGAAAACAAAGAGTAATTCTGCATATGAGGCACGTAATATGAAGCTTTTTTCAAAAAGCTATAGTCAAAGGTTATGGCCGCATTAAATCAAACAACAACAAACAAAAAAGAATCCTCTCTGAGGGGTAGATGAGGACTGGCAGGGGACTGATGCTGAGGTAACTGATGGCCCTACAGATGAGGAATGGCGCGGGACTGACTGATCTCAGTGGGCGGCTGCTCCTCCTTGGTCGAGTCTTTCAGGTTCTCGTACTCCTTCTGCATCTTGGCCGCCTCCGCCTTCGTGTTGTCGTCCTCGTCCGAGGTTTTCCCTGCAATGACGGAGATAGAGATGGCAGAAGGAAGAGGGGGAGCAGCCACGAAAAAAACAACTTTAGATCAAATAACCTGATCTATGACCATGGTTTAACAGTAACACAAATCTTGCCTAAACAACCTCTACATGTGTTGATGTGTTGTGTGCGTGATCTTTCAACTTGTTCCATTGGTCAAATGCTGCTATCTGTGAATTAACTAACAATGAATCCTATGAATTCCAGGCTTTCAGCAGAACCTTTGTATCTTATTTTTTGTAGTGGTTGCAGCTGCAATTACTGAGACCTAATATCAAAACTGTTTATCCTCAATAAATAATTCATCCCGGCTTTACAACATTTGATTGAAGGACTTTCAAGTACTTAAGTACAATCTTTCTCATTTCAAGGATTTCACCTCCACGCAAAATAAATATAATACATTTTCATTGTGATGTTTGTTAATTAAAAAATATCTCATCTTCTTCTCATTATTTATATTAGTACATCCTTTATATATATATATATATATATATGTAATTAATCTCATTGTCATCTACTATTATAGATGTTCAGTCATGCTGGATTAAATTGACATTTTCCTGGCATAATCTATGTCGTAAATGCGATTCTGGAAATGTTTTATTATGTTATCTAATATCACAGATTTTCAATTACCACATTTCTTTCAGGGACTTTTCAAGCACTTCAGCACAAAAGGGGCTATTTTCAAGGTATTCCAGTTAGGGATGCACCAATTGTGAAACTCTGGGCCGATACCGATGTTTAAAATAACAATTTGGCCGATAGCTGATGGATTGATATACAAGTTGTTTTTTCTATTTATTAATTGCATGGAGGCTGTTTGGTGCTACAGCGAGGAAGCAGACATATATAACAATAGACACAAAATAATTTAGTTTATTATATTTTATTGCAGTCTTTGTTTGTCACCATAGCAACATCTCGTCATGCTTGTTTCGTTTTGCCACCTGTGCTTCCTCGCTCCTACCATGCCGTTATCACGTTCCCGTGTCCCTATCATGCACGGTGCTTGTTTCATTCCAGACGGAGTAAAATAAAATAACCTACATCCAAAATATAAACACACTGTTCTGGTGCGCGGATCGCGTGGTGCATCCCTTATTCCAGTACTTAAATTTCTGAGGAGGAAATTCAAGCACTTCAAGCCACTCAAGGACCTGGCCAGAACCCTGTCAATATGTGGAAGGTCATTTACCTGTGGGTCTGGTGAAGTCAGGAGGCCCTAGTGCCTTGCCCAACTTGTTCTTGGTCTGCATGGCTATCATGGCATCCAGGTTCTCTGTAGGTTGGAAAAAAGCGAGACGCACACACGGTTAAATTCAACCAGCATGTAGCATTTGTAGCTGGTTAAATCAGCGGGTAAAACCAAAAGTTATTTGGAAATCACAGGCCGGGACTCTGTGACTGACTTGATGTGAAACGTGTGCGATGGATGCACATCTCTGATGTAATAATAATCAAGTATTCAACTGAGCCATTCTGTGAAGGGGGGCCCTAGGAGGATTTTGCGTCGGGCCCCAGGGAGCTCAGAACCTGTTTGCATCGCTCTCTTTTGCATGGAAATGGAAACCGCTGTTCGCTCCCGCTGTTTGCCTGTCAGAGTCCACCTACTATAGCTTATTAGAAGCTGTTCTCTCTCCCTCCCTCCCTCTCTCTCTCCCCCTCTCTCCCTCCCTCTACAGGAGCTGCATATCAGCTTTCCTCTCCCTCCGGGCTTGCGGACCTTATCTCCCACAACAGATTATATTTGATTGGCAGCTGTTTGTGTGACATTTGTGTACGCTGATGACTCATTTACCCTAAACGGGATGGGGGGTGGGAGCAATAAAAGGTTCCTTGTAATGACATTACTCCATCCAGTCCTCTCTGTGCAACCTATAAACAGAGTGAAATGGTTGCCTAGGAACCCCTGCTCTTATACTGTTAAATATAATGTTATATATGTACAGTGTACTGTACTGTGTACTGTATATATATGTGTGTGTGTGTTGTGTTCTCTTGCTGTGCTATATTTATGCCCATGCCTACTGTCAAGTTTTTTCAAAACAGAAGATGTAAATCATGACGTAATTTGCTGGAATGTGAGAGCAGTATTGGTACAGTGGCTGCTCAGGGTAGGCTGAAGGAGTTTTGCTTTGTCCTGCAGTAGCTTCATGCTGATCTGTTCCAGTAAATAAGACTATTCATGTGACAATTGATCTATATGGAAATATACAGTAACATGCAAAGAAACTGCCTTCCCAACAAGTGGCAGCCTCCTTTGGTCCTTGCTCATAGTGAATTGGTTATTTGATATTCCCTTGTATACTGTGTTGACAACAGCTGGCTTTCTTATTACCTCCTCGCTTTCCTCCCTGATTCCCCCCAGATTTTTAAAAATACCTTGGACCCTCCCATACCCATTCTGTACTGGAACTACAAAGGGAATTCAAGAGACAGGGGGAGGGGGAATGTTTAAGTTATTTTGAAATCAAAGGTTGTTGCAGTACTGTTTTTGTTTCCCAAAGGGAAAGTCGTAGAGAGGAAAGTTATTTGGACAGATATCAGGACCCCCAGCTGGAGAGAGATGACAGGTGGCTGACCTTTTGGCACGCTGCCAGGGGGATGGCCAGACATAAAATCAGGTTGGTTATTGGGTGTCCCTGACACTAATCTGGCCTAAATAGGCTTCACACTTCACTGACCCAGCCGATAAGAAACATTCGGCTTGGCTGCACAAGTACAGAAGGGCATAGATTAAAACCGGAGAGACAAAACATAGGCAGACAGGCGAACACACATACACAAACAAGAAAAAGGCATTTTAAGATTAACACGGTGAAATATTAACCCCCCGTGCTAAATCCACCCTAAAAACAAGAGAGTATTATGAAGTATTTTTGGAGTAGGTTGGGCAATATGAAAGATTCTGTTAATGACAAGAAATACATTCACACAGTAGTTATTTGGGATGATACAGTACATGGTATATTATCGAACCGTTGGGTACGCCCCCTACAGTTCAATATGCACACGTGAACCGCGGTATTACAATATCACGGTAGAAATCCACGGACACATTGGTGCAGTCAAGTGCTGCTTCCTACTAAATCCACTACTGCAGCTCCACAGTTACAGCTAGTCAGTCGTGCAGGAGATAAAACTAAATAGAGATAATTTAGTTTAGAGTGCAACCAATCAAGGTGACTAGTTGGAAAATAAGCCCCTTGGATGGACCTGTCCCTCTTTATTATTGACTTCTCTTGAACATTACTTTTGGAGGAATGAAGGGAACCGAGTCTCGCTGGGTCATGAGCCGTTATTTTTTGTGTTATTTTTTACAGTTTTATGTTGTGTTGTTTGTTTAAGTTGCCATCTCCTGTTACCGGGAAATGTTTTCCCCTCTTTGTAAGAGACATCCTTATGCTCCTCCCTCGCCGGGAGGTGCCCTGGCTGAAAAGGAGCGCATCCACTGTCACGTCAGGTTCACAAAGCAAAGGCTGTTTTTTTGCTGTTATTATTTTTGTGTGAAAAATAGTTTTTTATACCTGTTCTACACAATTTTTTCTTAAATATAAAGATACCGAAACGGTACCATGATACATACCGAACCATGAGCCCACGTACCGTTGCATCCCTAGTACAGTAGTTATCCATATAAATATACCATATATACTGTCTAGTATGTTGTATGTTCTTCAAAATCTCAGGTTAAAGGATTCAACTGAGCTTGATTGCATTGAGCTAAGGTATATATATTAAATCAATCAGAGCAACAACTCAAGCCTTTACACACATCCACAATGATTTTAGATCTAATATGAGAGAAAGAGAATATGTGAGAAAAGGTAGTTTCTATACACTATCACTGTCATATAATATGTGTTGTGAAATAACACAAGGAAGTCTTCATTTCATGGAGAGAAGATACCACCAAAATAATTATATTATAACCATTATAACAATATTATTAGATTATCGCCCAGCCCTAATTGAATGTCGGCATCAATAAAAAGTGATGTTCTTAAAATCTTACCCAGATAGGAGACTCCTTCCTCTGGCGTGATGGTGCCATATTTCACCATCATCTTTACAAAGTCGATGAGGGTCTTCATGATGGTGATGAGCGTTTCTCTCTCCTGGGCATCTTGATCTACAACAGTGAACCACAGGGACTCAATTTGACTCGTTCCAATCAATAGATGGGATCAATATCTTCAAAGGATTAGCTTGCTACCACAGTAGCTGTTTGACCTCCTGTTTTGTGTTGCGTGCTGTCTTTTAATTTGGGAATGACAATGATGGGGATTATAATGGTAATATTTGGTGTGGACTCATTTTGCTGTGTATGTTGGTGTAGGTGTGTGTATGTGTGTGTGAGATGGGCGAGAGATGGGCAAGGCCGGGGGGAACTCCCGATTGGATTCTAATTAATGTCACTTAATTAGCCCCCGAGAGATTGATTTGCCAAACTCAGTTTAAGTAAGCGGACTTGTCCGAAAAGGGGATGGTCACATCTGCTTCACTTGTAAGATGAAGCAGAATTCTTCCCACGTTGTAAACCCCAATCCAATATGTAGACTGATTCTGGAGGTATTGTTGTAAACATAATGTTTTCTCTCTTTTAAAAGAAAAGAGGAAATAACATGGCAACAGTCCGGCACAAAGTTGACCAAATTCCATTTCTATAGCCTTCCATGAACGCCAAAAGATAAGGTTGCAAAAAAAGAGAGTTTGGATATCATGAGAAAAAAAAGATAAATATAATAAAATTAATTAAATGGTATAAAAGAGAGGAAAGAAAGTTAGAAACATACAAAAAAAAATCTATATTGTGAATATTTATTCAGGAATGACAATTACCAAATATAAAAAATTCAAAACTCTGTACTTCTGTCTTGTATAGGTTTCTGTGTTTGTGTGTATATCTATATAAGTATATACGTGCATATTTGCGTGTGTGTGTGTGTGTGTGTGTGTGTGTGTGTGTGTGTGTGTGTGTGTGTGTGGTTGTACGATTGTGTGTGGACAAGCTTGTGGGTGTTGATTAGTGTTTACGCAATGCCTTCATCCACGCTACCTCTGAAGAGACAGCGAGGCGGAGCAAATGCAAGGAGGGAAATGGCAGCAGGAACAAAGCCGTGACTCACCCGCAACCACCACATCGCCATGACAACAACATCTCTAGACGTCTTCCCACTCTGACCAGGCCATTTGGCCGTGGGGGAGAGGACGTGGCTATCAATATGCTACACAATGAATCATTTTCAGAGAGAGTGTTGAAAATCTGTCGTTGCAAAATATTGCTCCCAAACTAGAGTAATGTACAAATACCATGGACAGATCCACTCAGTACAAATTGCGTGTTGTTACCTGAGTCGAGACTCCTGAGCAGGTGGTAGAAGTTGGGGAAGTACTGCAGGTCCTGCAGTCCGTCCTTCACCTCATTCCCGCCTTCCTCCTCCTCTTGCTCCTCCTCTTCCTCGGCCTCCCTGTCCCAGCCGTTTTCCAGCGTGTCGTCCACCTCTCCCTCTTCGTCCTGCTCTTCGTCGCCCTTGTCCATGTCCCCCTCATCGTCGTACCGCCGCCTGAGAGACTCCGACACGTCCTGGAACGAAACCATAACCAACATGGCAGGTTAAGATGTTGTGTTTCCAAAAAAGCTTTGGTTGGAACAAAAGCCAGAAGCATCCTAATGCTTCAACATTTTTATGTTTAATGTGGAATGAGAAAACCCATAGCCAAAGACAAAGAGGTCGATGTATCACGCTCTGGGACGTAATGGTGTCCAATTGTTTGTAGCAGAGTTTCCGTTTAAAAAAAATTGGTTCCCTTCCACGTGTCCTGGAAGAATTCAATGTCCTGGACAAATGGAAGTGATTCCGGTCAAATATTATCTGTGTTAATTGATCTTAAAAAAAAAATTATAGGCAGGCTATATAAAGAATGAAATCTTAAAAGGGATGAAAATTTATATGATTATTTTTTGAATATTCTAAATAAATTAAGTCCGGTCAGTTCCCGCTATTTTAAAAACAAATAAATATTATGAATATTACTATTTGAAATCAAATAATTTCCATTCCTTACAAAAAGTGCAGCTGCTTTCTTTTTTGTATGTGTCCCTGTTGTAATGATACATCTTTCTGCTTCTCCTTTGACGATTTGGATGCTGCTGCTCTCTCTGCTCCCTGCCTTTACAAGCTTTTTTTTATATGGAAATGATAGAGTATTTTATTTCGACATTGAGGAAAAAAAACATGGTGATATTTAGCGTAATTGTTTTATTGCCCAGCACTGATTCAAATTGTGCTTGGAGGGAATTATTTTCCGAGATCAAAAACCGGCAATTACCGAAGACAGGAACTCGGGTTTGTAGCAGCAGATTTGATTGAAAACCAAGGAAGAGAGAACTTTGGTAGAACATGTCTGAGAACTGGCCTCAGATAAATTCTTTGAATCCATACAGAGGACAGGGGACGGTTTCATGTAGATTGAACTCACTTGACACTGACATCAAGTCAGTCTGTAAGGAAAAGTGCCCCTCACATAGACCCATGTATACAAAGGGATTGAGATGTAGAGCGCACCTGGTTGTCCTGGTGCTGGTCGTCCTGCTCTTCCCTCGCAGCTGCGTAGTCCCCCTCCAGGTCCTCAATCTCATTGTTCTTGGCGTTCTTGGTGATGAGATCTTGCAGGGCTTCAGCTACCTGGTACTCCAGCGTCTCAGCCTGGCTATCCGTAATCTATGGAGAGATAGATGGAGAGAAATCCAAATGTGTATAAGCCACAAGTGAAAAGCAGTCGTTACAAAGCATCAATTGATCGGAGAAATTATATCTCTGGTGCCGATTTCACATATTCTTTCCACTTCTTGAATAATAAATCAATAATGAATAATAACAAATGGAAGAACATGGAACATTTGTGAAAGAACGGCAATTTAAACAATAAAATAATAAATATGTGTCAGCCTACCAGCCCCAGTTTAAGCAGTTTGGAGACAATCCTGTCAAAGACGCCTCTGTCGTGCTCCTCGTAGATCTTGTTGGCGATCTTCTGCACAATGTCCTCGGCTGTCAGCGGGGTGCCGTCGATCTGTCGGAAGCTCTCGGCTTCATCTGGAAGAGGAAACAACACTTGACTTGATGACTGACTTGCATTCTGAGGGTGAAAGCAGGTGGTTGTGCTTGGAAGCCTGGCTGTGAGCACTGCTCTGCTCAGTTTCCCCATCCTTTGTCTATTGTCTTCAGACCCTCTGTGGCAATTCAAAAGCTGTCTTGGGATAAATAAAATACTGTCACATTTTTTGAAAGCGTGTTACAACAAGGGAGAGTCACTTTGTTACTACTATCTACCGCTGAAATATAATTCACAACATACAAATAAACAGATCAAAATCTGTGATCCATCTCCGTATTTCCCTCTCTCTGTTTCTGAATCGGCTAATGGATGGTTTTATTCAAATCTGCCTCAGAAACGAAGGATAAACGGATGTACAGTACATGGAGCATTAATCTCCCATCCCAGTGGTTGGAGCACAGATCTGTCAGTTATGAATAATCAGCGCTAATCTCATCTCCTGTTCTCTTCTTTACTCTCCTCTCGTCTCCTCGCCTCTACTGTTTTCTTCTTTCCTCTTCTTGGCCTGTACTCTTCATTCCTGTTCATTTTCTTTCCTCTGCTCGTCTCCTCTTCCGCTCTCTTCTTTCCTTTCCTCTCCTCTCCTGTACTCTTCTTTCCTCTACTCTCCTCCTCTATTCGACCTGTCACTGACACAAAATGCTTCTCTCACTTTCTCCTTCTACAATGAGGATATTTAAAGACTGCCGACAAAAATTCTAAAAAGAGAGAGAAGTAGAGAAATAGCAAAAACAGCTAAATAGCAAGAGACCAAACAGAGACAAGAGATAGAAACCAAACTCTCTCCTCCCGTCTTTTGTCATTACATTCCTTTCACCACCCACTGGACGTTAACATACAGTATATTGGCATATGGAAATAAATACTTGTGAAAAACCTTGCGTAATGGCCTCTACAGCAGCTGCTTCCTAAGCCTCTCGGGCGGCACATTAACGAATACCGGGAAAGCGTAATGGCACTAGCAAAAGGAGGAATTAGCATTACGAACATTTCTGTCTCACTCCAGATCATAAGAAACAAAGATCCTCAGCCGGAGCCATATTCAGACTCATACTGTAAATCGAGGAGCTGCTTGGCAGAGAGCAAACAGCGTGACAGGGTAAACTGCGGCACTCAGCACTTTGCATCTGAATTACTTCACCTCACAGGGCTTGGCGTTATGTTGAGGATCATACCACCATCCACACACTTGCATAATAACTACACAGGCAGCGAGCGGCAAGGCCAGATTTAGCCTGCAGGAAGGGTGTAATTGGAGACAAAAGTCACAGAGTGGAGGGAGTTATATATTTTTTTGTTGGCGAATGATTCAGTACTGTTCTCTGTGTAGGCACACTTCGCTCAAGCTAGAAATCCACACAATTATACCCTTAATCACATCTTGAATTTAATTAGGAAGGTTAATTAGGGAGGATTAAAAAGTAATTCAGAACTGAAAATTGCCAAGCAATATTGCCTAGGTGTGTGTTTTTTTTATAAATTCAGAATCAGAATGGGTTTATTCAACCAGCTGCATTTACGTGTAAGAGTATGCATTTGTCACAGTGATTGTTGGTGCGTGTCTACAGATGATTAGCATTTATAAATAAATAAATAAATAAATAAAAAAATAAAAAATAAAAAAAAAGAAATAAATAAATAAATAAATAAATGAATAAATAAATAAATAAACAAATAAAATTATATAAAATGAAAAAGTAAAAAAATAAAGGCAAATACACACACACACACACACACACACACACACACACACACACACACACACACACACACACACACACACATACACAAAAAAAACCAAACAAACAAACCTTGGTTCAACCCTAGACATTAGAGAACCATTGATAACTGCTTGGATTAGGGGCTGGGTTTAAGGTAGAGAGAGACACTATGGAAGTTTTCGTCAAACACTTCTCAAATTCCGCCTCTGTATTTTTCACTTCATTGTCTTTTGGTTGTCGGACATGGGAGGGTGACGTACTGGGTGTGAGGCAGTCGGACTGCGTTTCTGTGAAGTGGGATCCAAATACAGCGTCCTGTTACTGAGGCGGGGAAGCATTTCCGCTGCTGGGTGTCCCAATAACTTCAACGTCTCAGCAGGAAGCAGAAGAGAAGATTACCCCCGCCCCATCACACACCCCCAACCCCCACCACCAGCTGTTTTTCTCCCATTCTCTCTCTCTCTCTCTCTCTCTTCATCTCCTTTTTTTTTTTCCTTTTTTTTTTTAATCACACACTTGCCAGTCAGAATCTCACATAACGCATGACAACAGGCTGGGGCCAGACACTCAGAATAACTCAGTGGCGGTGGCTCCTGACATAGCGCCGGCGGTCTCCCTGTCCATCACACCTCCACAGACACAGGGCGCGCTAGCTCACCTTGGTCCTTGTCGTCGTCCATTCCCTTCTTGGTGGAGTCATAAGAGTCGCCGTCCTCAGCCAGACGGCGACTCTTGGTGGAATCCGATTCGTCGGGCCCGTACTGCTCTGCCCCGGCGTTAGCCTTGGCCGGCATCTCATTGGCTTCCTTTGATTTCTGACCGTCGGCCAGGGATTTAAGCACGGCAAAGTCGTCGCTGTCGCGCTCTGACTCTGCCGGAGTCCGTTTGGACCCTGAACGGATAAAAAGAGCGATAGAACAGAGACAATCGTTATTATGTGGGTGGCGTTTCTCGGAACCATTGATGACGTCATTTAATGGAAGAACTGTTATGCGCCGGAAATAAAAGACTATTGATTGGTATTGAGGTCTCCTCTTACCTACTGACTGCACTGAATCCTTCACGCTATCTGCTTCAGCAATCTGGAGGGTTGGAATGGGGTTCGCTTTTGAGACGCTATGATTAATTCCCTGCTTTATTACTGTGTTTGTTTGGCAAGGGAGATGGATGGGAATAATTACTGTGTGTGTGCGTCAGGAAGGCTTACCTGCTCTTTGAGAGGTCTCTCTTCTGTCAACTGTCTGTTGTACACACTTTTATCTGCAGAAAAATAAGACACATTTAATCTCTCTTTACTCATTAAAAACAATGATCACAAAGGAGGCTGCGTTTGTTTAGTTTGTGGAACAAGGACTGAATCCACAATGAGGGGAAAGCCAGCGTGGACCCTTAGTTCCACAGCGATAAGGGGTTTGGTCCAACTGTGGGTTGGGATCCACCGAGTGGTTTCCAAGTTTCGGATGTCATAGCGTATACTAGTATGCTGCCCTGCAAACTCACGGGTCAGAACACAAGTGGAGCTTAATCGGCTCACCAAACACAAGATTAAACTGCGATGGAAATAGCACGCAATCCTCAGATAGCGGCCAGGCCATGTCAAAAGCCGCGGTTTGACCCCCCCCCCCCACCTACACATTGGGGCCCACTTTTTTATTTACTTCAACCTCGACGGCTTGTTAAATATTAAACAGTTACGAATTATAGCCCTGCCACGCGGAAGGCTTCTAACCTGACTACACGAAGTAAGGCGGACGCTAAACAACTCACCGTCCACGGACTCCCCGGCAGGTGTGGGGAAGGCGGCGACCTGGCACACTACAACCACAGCTACGAGC
The DNA here is from genome assembly GCF_960531495.2 of Zeus faber. Taxonomy (NCBI): domain Eukaryota; kingdom Metazoa; phylum Chordata; class Actinopteri; order Zeiformes; family Zeidae; genus Zeus; species Zeus faber. The sequence continues at coordinate 28,359,557 of NC_137190.1, read as the reverse complement.
CGGAGGAGGAGGCCTGAGCCGGGAGACGCCATTCCGGAATAGAAGCCGCTTCAAAAAAGAAGAAAAAAAAAAAAAAAGAAGCCTCCAAAGGTTCTCCCGGGGTCTCCCTCCGCTGGAGCGACCGGAGCGTCTGCTGCTGAACGCGCGGACAGCTCCACTGCCGGTGCGGAAAGCGACGCGGGGGCGCTGCGTCGGCTCGGAGCCCGGCGGGGCGGGGCTGTCCAAATCTCTGCCTGATCGGGAGCTGTCGGCGAGCCGCGGTGCTGAAGCAGACGCTGAAGCGCCGGGACCGGGGCTGTCCAAATATCTGCCTGCACTGGGCGGGGGGCGGGGCGTTAATCGCCGCGGGATAAGCTCGCGGTCACCCTGAGCCGCCTGCAGCACGTGTCCTGGGATGAACGGTACGCGAGGGCCAAGACCCCCCGCCACCCCGGAGCCTACCTACGGGCGGGGGACCACGCCGTGCAGATGGGACGTCATTTTGTATGCCGCGTCCTCGGCCACGTATGGAGGTCGGGCCTCTTGTCTCTAGCCGGGTTTCTCCCTGGCCAGGTTGTCCTCTCCTTGGAGGAAAAACAAACTTCAACAACAAAATTCAACACCATTTTAAAAATACTTTCGTTTATTCGCGTAGTTTCACAATTTTTCGCACACGAACAAGCGTACAGGGGTCACAATATGTACACACACATACACACATACACACACAAAAAAAAAATAAAAAATAATAATAAATTTAAAAAATAAATAAATATATATATATATATATACATTTATTCAATATAAAAACGTTTAATATTTTGGTAAACAGCATTCATTTCGGTCGTAGGCCTCCCGTCATTAAATCAAGTGGAAAGACGTGACGTCTCTCATGCTGATCCGCCCCCGTGCGTCAGGCTCAGGCGGCCTGCGTCACGGCTGCGCCTTATCGATCGCCCAGTCAATAGGCGGCCGCCGTCAGATCGATGGAATCAGCAAACAATTAGACCGATAAAGAGGGGAGGGGACGCTCTCCTTTTTTTTTTTTTCCAGTTTTTTTTTTTTTACGGCACCTTTCATGAAGGGCGCACGGATTGCGAAGACGTTTATCTCTGCGGGGGTTTTATTGCTTCCATTTGCGCTTTCTTTTCCACTGCGGCCCTTTTACAGTGAAGCATCGACTTTGACTCGTAGATGTTCTGGGAATTCACATGGGTGGATCAGTTTCCCTGCTCTGGCTGGTCTGGAAACAAGTCATTGACAGTGCCTTTGTATCGTTCAATTATATGATTTTGTCTATTCCACGTGTTTTCCCGGTCCCTGTTTTTTTTTTTTTTTTTTTGTTCCAGTTGAACGACCCCAATTAACACATCATACGATTACTTATTATGCCTCTGTTAATATATCTTAATACCATGACCCTGTCCACCTGAGCCACGTTCGTTTTACATGCACATAAGATGCAGCAGTGACAGATGCTGACCTTCTGTTTCCGTTTGCTGGCAGTCGCAAATAATTGGATTGTGTGTGTGTGTGTGTGCGTGCGTGTGCGTGCGTGTGTGTGCGTGCGTGTGTGTACGTGTGTGCGTGGCTGTAGGTGTGTGTGTGTGTGTGTGCGTGCGTGTGTGTGATATAATGGATGGTTATCAGAAGAAAATTTGGCAGAGAGAAATGGGATGATAAAAAAAGAATACAAAAATAATAGAAACGATAAAAACAAATACCTATATACATAAATATACATAAACTACTACTAATTACTAAGTACTGTCCTTTGGCATTTAAGAAAGGGTGTAACCATAACACCACATATCATATATTTCTTACACATATATATATATATATATATATTTTTTTTTAAGAAATATAGTAATTAGTAATAATATAGAGTAGTAGAGTTGTAATTACTAGTAGTTCGTTTTTAGTAATTATAATCCTTTTACTTCGCCCAGCATTGCGCAGTACAGTCTACATTGTGGTGAATGTGCCCCTGCTGACATCTAGTGGTAAGTAGGTGTAAAAGACTGAACTAACCTGGGAACTGGGAGCTCTCTGGTAATGGGAGTCACGCTGCTTCCTTATCGGCCTTGCATCCCCTGTGTCGATGTTGGGATGTGTGGGGTGTGTCCGACCCACGTCGTCTTCACTCAGGGCCAAAATGTCTTTGAAATCAGAGAACACCTCCCACAGCTGGTTCTGCACCTCTGAACTACGGCCCCCACAGTTCTTTCCCCATAGCTCTCTAATAGCAGCCAGTCTGCCTTCCTCCCTCGTCTCAGGGGGTCCGATCGTGTGCGGAGCGGACTGTGCTTTCATGACAAGGGGGGGGGGGGGGGGTGCCAGTTTGTGGCGGTTGAGAGGGGGGGCAGGCTCTACCCTGGTAACCGTGTACAAACTAGCGGCGACCGGTGGTTCATCAACGACAGATGTCACTGCAGTAAGGGTTGCGGATGGGGTGTGGCAAATCCTCCCGAGGGTCATGCGGATTGTACAGCCCTCAGGGCACTGCATGATCCCCTTTCCAAATTCCAAGACACAACTCCATGTATATAACTCCTCAAAAGGTCCGATCCGAGGGTACAGGGGTCTTCAACACTGGATGGCACAGTCTTTTCCCCCACTGTGATTGACAACCGGCCCCTCCCGACCATAGTTGACAGCTCACCGGTGACTGTACGTAGTTGTACCACAGTCAGGTTAAAACTAGTCCAGTCTTTGACGATATCAGGCCCTGGAAGCTGTAGACCCTGATTCTACCAGCGCTGAGCTGTGCACTCCCACCACTGGGACAGGAACATACCAGCAGTCTCCCATGCAGGTCCGGCCCACTACAGCGACATGCTACTGTAGGTCCCCGCTTCTCGCTTCTAGGGAGTCTGTGGATTCTCTCTTCCTTGTGGAAGTGGTCTCTCTGGCGGGGTAGCGCAACTTGGGACACAGTGTCGGGGGTCCACATTGTCCCTTCTAGCCGGACCCCAGGCCGTTTTCCTGAGGCCCGGTGGACTTGGCCAGGCTGGCCACATCCCCGGCAGACCCTCCGACGTGGGCTCCGCCCCACTTATAGGGTAGAAGCTCAAACAGGTTGAATCAATTCCTCTGCCCATATTGTTTTATTGTGACCACCCCAACCCCTCTGACAACTCTCATTGCGTGTGCACCTTCTTGTCTGCCCACGGTGGTACCGGACCAGACCAGCTTCCTCTCTATGGCCACTTCCAGGGCTTCCTGCAAGGTTTTGGGGTGGGCCAACTGGGTCTGGGTGCATAGGTCAGCAGGAGACAGTGCTTGGAGGAATTTGTCCCTGGTGAGCTCCCCTTGTATGTCGGGTGGCATGTGTGCCTACGCCCGATGGGCGAGTCCCTCAATGTCATTTGCCAATGTCCGTAATGGTTAATTTGGCTGTCTGCGCCGGGTTTTCAATTTGGAGCAAAGCAGACCCTGTCCCACATATTGGCCAAAACAACGACGCAGAGCCCGACGAAAGCCTCATAGTTGTGTCTCTCTTCGGGACTGAGTAACAGCAGGCTTGATGAAGCATCTTCAGTTAAGCACATCGCCATCTGAAGTGCCCTCTGTTCATTATTCCACCCCCATGCATGTGCTAACAGTTCGAACTGGGCAGGGAAGGCTTCCCAGTTAGCTCTCCCCGAATATTTGGGGGTCTTAACTGTTTGTGGGACACTGATGTGGTCAGCGTTGCCCACATACTGTACCCGTAGTCCCCCAGGTGTGGCTCTGGGTAGCCGGCCGCCATACGCTCCGCTCTCATTGTAGCCCCCTGTCTCCTCCTCCTTCTTATCTTTGGGCAAGTATTCGTAAAACGTTTGCCGTTCTCTCTCCGCAAGCATGCGGTCCGGCAGCGTGGTTCGCAGTTCGTGATTAGCACTCGGTACTAAAATTCAGAGGCGTTTACACCCTTTACACGGGGGTTATAACTCACTGGAGTTTATTGTTCCTTCCAGGTCATTGTCCGGGCCATAACATTCCTGTAGACCTGAACACAACACCTCCAGCACTTCTCCCTCTCCTCCCCCTTTCTCTCCCCCTTTCTCTGGATATTTGGAACTGCCTGCTCTGCAACACATTCTAACAACCTTGCAATGCATGCAGGGTCATTACAATATTTTACAATATGTCCACTTGATTTGTCCACTAGAGAGGTCAGCACTGTCGTGCCAAAAAGTGATTGTCAGTCAAAAAGTGATTGCTGTCCGCTGGGTTGGCTATAATCTGTCAAATATAACCCTCATGACTGAAAGTCATTTTGAGGCATAAATAACTTTTCAGTGACAGGGTAGATGCTGCAATCACTTTTTGTCAATCACTTTTTGGCGTACGATCACTTTTTGGGTACACGTGCCCATGCTTAGAACCGCCTCCGCTCCAACTTCAACACTGACCCTCTAATCATTTATCATTTCCAATTCTTCCACATGATTCATTGCCATCAGGTCAGGAGGCTTTTTTTCCCGGCGGATCCTCACCCAAGATTTCCAGAAGATTGGGCGGAGGGGTTTTATTTTGGCTTGGGTATTTTGGGTTTCTTATCAGAAATCTTTGAATTTCAATGCCCAAGGGAGAGCTGGAGCCAAAGACCACGGGGTAAGAATCCAACAGTCCTCCCCCGGTGTTCTTATGTAAGCGAATACAACATTTTCCAAGAAATGTTGTGGTTATTATGCGTGGTTGTTCTTTTGCGTAAACACAGACGGAGTCATATTTTAATTCTGACTATCTAAGGCCGCAAGGCTTTTTTTGGTTTTGTTTGTTCTCTTGTGTGTGTTTGATTCACCCGCATTGACACATAACAGGCTTCAAAAATAACCCACAGCGGTTTCCATGTTATCTTTTCATCACACGCCTTTTATAGCAAAACCCAAATGGCGAGATGAAAAGCTTTTTGATGAAAATGTTCTTGAATTAATTCAATTCTCTTGTTAGTGACTTGAGAAAGAATAAACGCATGCATTAATGCACATGAATTAAAAAGCACTGCCTGCGCTGGACCATTTACGCTCTTTGACCAGCAGAGAGCGACATTTCACAATATTTACAACAATGTACATTGAAAGGTTATCGCTAAAACAGTCGGGCTGTGCAACCACAGCACACCTGAGGTCCTTCACATTTCATTTTAGATTTGAATTTAAGACTGATTAAAGCTTCCAGAAACCACTTTCCGGTGGTTTCGGCTCAGGTTGCCTCTGCAGAACAGAGCAGCCGAGCTATGCTGCAAGGGATCGAAAGCTGTCGTTTGGGGATTTTGTGGCTGTTTCTGCAACAACTGGGACATTGTCACTCGCTGACATTTAGACAGGGCATTGTACATGCTACATTGCGCCGCCAGCACTCGCTTTTTCTCTCCCCCCCCCCCCATCATCCCTTGGTGCGCTCCTCTCGGATGTGATAGGAAGCACATAACTGTATCAGGAATCATCCACAGTTTTATCTGACTTTCAGTATTTGCGCGTGTACGTGTTTTTTCTTTTACACCAAATTTCCCTCAATTGTGTTAAATTTGGTATTTACATTGGTTATGATTGAAACTTGTTCTGTATTCGAAACATCAAAAACCACTGGCTCTCTCTCTCTCTCTCGCTTTCCCTCTCTTTATCCCTTTCTGTCTCTGTCTGTCCATCTGTCCGTCTGTCTCTCTCTCTCTCTCTCTCTCTCTCTCTCGTCATCTCTGAGTGGGACCTGACCCAAACCTATTCCCACCATTAGTGCGATTTGAGATGATGGAGTCAGTTGGATGTAAAGGCCAAGGGGGGCTGTATGGAGGGTACAAAGTAGAAAAGCACGAAGAAACGTCTACTATTGAACTAAAAGAAGACATCAAAATGGTAGAATGAGGTCGCTGACGTAAATCTCCCCCATCCCCTTTATATATTTGGGCTACGGCAACCCCAATATCCAACGGACTCATCGAATGGATGTGTGTTGGTGTCCGCCTGACAAGGGAGCAAACACGTGGGAGTTTGGAAAAGGAGAAACACTTGAAACGGCCTCATTCCACTTCTGTACAGTGACACACACGACGGCCACAGGGGGAGGGAGGTGGAGTAAACCCCCCCCCCCCCCCACGCCACCTGCCCCCTCCCACCGGGAAAACGCCACGTCCCGGCTCCAGGGGAGGCAGAATGGATCAGTGGGCATCTAATGGACTACAAATGGCAAGCCATAGATTTCCTGCTGGTTCCAGACACGTGTGCTGCCGGCGTTGTACACGCGCACGTGTCAAACGAGCAAAGCAAAATATGTTTTTAACGGTGCATTCTGTCCATTCCCGACCCGTGGAACAATCACGCAGCGGCACGTTGGTTTCCTCAAGAGTTTTAGTTGGAGCCGGTGGCTCTCTTCCGCATTTGCACTCAATCCATCCAGAAAAATAACAAAGGATGCAATGTATTGTTGTCTGCCCAAAATGAACGACAGCGTCAATGACGGAGAATAACACGCTCGTTTACAATGAATCTTTAATAAAAGACAAAAGTATTACACCCTTGTAGAGAAGATACACACAGACATACAGTATAATATACACACGCGCTGTGTCGTAATTGGCTTTATGTACAAACAGCTGATCGATGGTAATAAAACACTAAACCTACATGTATGTGTCACGCTCCCATTCAACCACTTTCACAAAGACACACACACACACACATACACACACACACACACACACACACACACACACACACACACACACACACACACACACACACTGATGTATATTTTGGACTTTTACTTCAAATGTTATTTAAAGGAGCCGCTGAGCTTGATTATAAATCCTCATAATTCAGCTTATAGTGACATAGCAATCTTATGGCTTCAAAGGAACCGCACTAAACCATATTTCATCTGTTCTACGGTGCAAACAGACAAGCTTTATTTGGAGTCCACGACACCAGTGAGACAATGATGCGATGAAAGGCATTCGAAATAAGAGCAAAACATTTGGCAGGAATCTGATTGTAGACTTTGATTTGTTTGGCCCACGACATGGTCGACGTTCACTTAAGGTGATAGCGAGGGAGAGAGTACACATCACATCATCTTAATTCATTTGTGCTGTATTCAACCCTTAAGCTTCATGCTTTGAAGATGACAACGTGGCAGACTGGCGGGCGCTGGGGGTGGGTGGGTGGTGGGGGTGGTCGCAGACGTTGGTGTTTGCAGACACCCCAACACCCGATGTTTCTGTGGGTGTTGGTTATGGAAAACTGTACATTGGTATGTAAAGAGAGGGGACTTCGGCCGTGGAAAACACCTAATCCTCAGTGATGAGATCTGATCGTGACTCAAAAACAATCCACTGAGTAGGAAGTGTAGGAAGTGCCCTCACACAGCAGGAACACGGCACCGCCCCGATGGAAATGAGGGCGTGAGCTGGCACGGGGACAAACGCAGAAGGTTCAGTGGAGACGAGGACAGTCAGAAGAGGATGGAATGGAGCTGAGTGGTGAGGGGCGCCGGGCTGTGGGGTGAGAAAGACCGTCCGTATATCAAACAAACCAGGAGACAGACTATGTTTATAGGAGGGAGCGAGAGAGAGAGAGAGAGAGAGAGGGAGAGAGGGAGAGAGGGAAAGTTGAGCCAGGGTTGAAGAAGAGGCCGGGGGGGCCGAGGGGTTAAAGCGTTCCCTCGTCCAGCAGTTTGTTGATGCCGTGGCAGATCTTCCTCAGAGAGAGTCTGTACTCCTCCCCGTCGCCGTACAGCTCGCCCAGGAATTCCCCGCGGGCGAAGTGGTTGAAGACGTGGTCGATGCGGCCGTGCGAGCGCGGCGTCAGGTGCTGCTCGACCAGCGCGTGAAGCAGGTCCCTGCACTCCAGCAGGAGCTCCGAGAGAATATTCCGGTCGAAGGTGTACTCCACCTCGTAGAAGCTGACCGCCGTCATGGCCGCCTGGTTCATCTTCTTCTTGAAGCGCTCCACCGTGTCCAGCTCGTCGGGGTTGAACTGGTGGTTGCGGTAGAGGATGCCGATCTTCAGGGCGATCTTGATGACGTCCTTGATGATCTTGTGCGCTTCCTTCTTGCTCTTGGTGAACTCGCGGCTGGCCTTGTAGAGCTCGTCCAGGATCTCGCTGCTGGTGTCGTCCGTCAGCAGATTGGCCACCGCCATGGTCGCCATCTTGCTCAGGATCTTCTTCTGGGCCTGCAGGGCGAGGGAGCGCGAGTTGAAGCTCTCCTGGCCTGCGGAGAAAGGGTGGGGGGGGCGGGGCGGGGGAGGAAGGAAAGATTGGGGTAAGTCACTTCATAAATCTGTCTGTTTATTATCGCAGGATCAACAAACAGAAGAAAGAGCGTGAGTCACGGTCGACCTTCAACCTCCCACTGATGGAACAACCCGTTCCCTACAGATACAGACAGAGTCCTGCTGCCTGAGAATCTGAGTAATATGATTTTGATCTGTGAGACCAAAGGGAAATCGAAAACAGCGCTTATGGCTCATTTGCCTAAAAGCAGGTGTCTTCCTTTTTAAAAATTTTTTATTATTATTTTTTTTATTGAATTATGCTTTTAGATCTTGGGAGATCCACTTAAAATTGTTTTCAGTTTCTGTTTGTATTATCGCGGGGACGGAGTACTTCTTCATCGACCAACGGGGTAAAATGGAATTCAGGATGGATAAACACCACGGACCGGACCTCCTGATCGCGCAGAGGTGCCGTCGCCCGAATCGACATTAACGAGTTGAAAATCCTCAATAACAAGAGTTATTATTATTTTTTTTTTTTTAACTTTCCAACGGGTGCTCACGGCCACATTCTCCAGAAGGGCGGAGGCCTTTTTTACTCTCTCCGTCGGCGGCGTTGTTGGCGGCCTCGGCTTCCAGAGCAGCGTCTGCCCCTGGATAACATCAAACAGCTGTGAGCGCTGAGCGATTACTTACAGTAAGGATAAGCAACTCTCTGCTCAGCCTCTCGCTCCCTCTCTCGCTCCCCCCTTCGCCTCTGAAAAGTCCCCGATTCATCATCGCGTTACGTGGGCCACCGTCGTGATCTGACACAGCGGGGAACATCAAAGGAACTTTCGTATCTCCCCGCAGTCTCTATGGTGGATACGCGAGGCGTGGGAGGACGGGAGAGGGGAGGGTATTTAAAAAAATAAATAAAATAAAAAATCATTTAAGCGGCACACAGCTACAAATATACACAGCCAGATATCTGCTATTATGACTAAAGGGAAAAACGACCACCCCCTCGCCTCCTCCGACACCTCCTCCTCCCCCTCCACACACCACCACCCCCCAGCTCCCTTGTCGCAGTCAGCCTCTTCCTCCTCCACAGACACGTGCGGAGGGGGTGATTGAGAGAGAGGGAGGGATAGAGAGAGATAGAGATAGAGAGAGAGAGAGAGGGGGGGGGCGATAAACAGATAGACAGACAATGCCCAGTGGGCGACGCTCAGATTAGGAGATGTAACACTCTCGAATCAAAGCGGGAACACCTGCTTCCTTGTCATTAAAATTACGTTAAAAGCAGACAGCGGCGCGGGTGTGAGGGCGTGCACACCGTTCCTCCATCAGCGGTGCGTTGCGTGCGTGTGCATTTCGTGCAAATGCCCACAAGTGGCATTTCCCTGTGCGGTTCGTAGCAAACTGACATTTCATGTACAGGCAATTAGCCAACCATGACATTTAAAATCTAAGTAGCGAGGCCAACGCCCGCATCTGTTTCGTCCCCAAATGCGCAATGGGATGCCCCACGCCACCGAGTGCAGGTGAGCACACAGAGAGAGAGAGAGAGAAACTAGTTTGGATATGAGAGCAACTTTGACAAAGTTTTTGGTTTCTGTATGCCGTGTCTTCTTAATGCTGCATTAACTATATACTGTATAGCCAACAGCGCACCCAGTAGACCACACACACACACACACACACACACACACACACACACACACACACACACACACTGTGGAAAATCCAAGTGCAATTTTTTTAGCAATAAAAAAAGAAAAAGTACAATCCCTGATTTGCAATGTGTCGAAATATGTGCAATACGCTCTTTAGTCTTCTTTACTCTGATTCCTATTTATGTTGTTTCTACTACTATATATTTTCTATATATTTTATATTGTTTATAGTGCTTACCCTGATATGCTCTATTTTCTGCTGTCACTTTTTGCTGCTGTAATGGTGAAAATTTCCCCGTTGTGGGACTAATGAAGGTTTATCTTATCTTATCTTATCTTATTCTTTCTTAACTACCATTTATGGCACGGCTCAGTGGAATACTCGATTCTGATTGGCCAATAGCTGCAATCAGAGGTCGGTTATTTATGAACAATGACCGCTGTCTGTCAATAATGGCGACCGCTTCTCCCCGGGTTCGCGTCCCTCACATCGTTCGCGTTCTGCAGGAACAATGGAAGACCCGAAGATCTGAATGCGGACACGTCTCCTGGGATAATGACCAGCTGGCTGCACATTATAAGTAAAGATCCTGCTTTCATTTTCGGCTACGATGGATAGGGGCACAACACGGACAAGCACCTTTGAATGGCCCAATACATTCGGTTATACAACACTACAGGTATAATGAAATGGCGGACGCTCACACCGTCTCAGACGGAGGCTGCACCAGGAGTTTTTGAGTTTTTTTCCGAGAGATCTCTGAGAGCGAAAGCAAGAGTGTTTCCCGGAAGCGAGACACGCTCCACTACCTCTTGTTGCAAAGAGCTACTTCAACTCCAGAGTCAGTGAGTGTCAAAACTCCTCACGGCGCCTTCAAAGTCACCCAAATAACCCCCCCCCCCCCCCCCCCCCCACCTACAATGCCGCTAAAGAACCCCGGTCATTTAATGGGTTTACATAACGTTGGGCTGGCGACGCCATACTTCGCTTTGGTTTTTTAGATAAGATCTGCGGCATTCATAAATAGGCTCTCTCACCGTCCTGCCCTCTACCTGACTCCCTGAAAACAGCTCTGCTTTGTACATTTGCTGACGTTCCAAATTCCCAGCGGATAGACGGACGGAGCCGCGGCCCACCGAAAAAGGGCCAGTGCTTGCTCCGTAAACGCAACTTCGCGATACTTGCGCATTTGCATCTGCGGCCAAGCAAACAGTTTGTACGTTGAGACTGTTTCCCTAAGTGCAGTTTTCATCTCATCTGTATAAGCACTCTGAAATAGGATCAGACTTTGTTAATCCTCTGGGGAAATTCAGGACGGACAGGGGGCACAGATTCCAGTTCGTGACTTGCTCAACATGCAGCATGCAACAAGGAACCCGGGTTTAATCTGACCTGCCTTTGCCAAACACAAAATAATAACCCTTTTGCCAGCTCCCAAATAGGCAGCCCCAGTTTTCTGGTGGGTAACCGCCAGCGCGGGGCCCTTTGCCGCGGCCCCCCCAGCGGTCGCGGGAAGCGGCGAGGAAGCGTAGCGGGGAGAAGAGACGCCAGGCTGCTTGCGGTGTGAGTCAGGCTATCAAGAAAGTGGGAGCGTGATTCAGAGTTTGGCCGGAGATTTTACTTTTCGCAGCTCACCAGTAAGTGAGGGCTGACGCTTCAGCCCGTACTCTCTCCCATCTCCCACCCTCCCTCTCCCTCCCTCTCCCTCCCTCCCGCCCTCTCCCTCTGTCACCCCGGCTCTGAGATGAGCGACATGGAAAAGCCAAAGTGTCAGGACGAGTTAGAGAAAAGCGCGAGCCGTCAAGACATGGCCGGAAATCTGTTTCTCCTCCAATATACACCACGCACCCCTCTCCGTCTTTTCTGCAGGCATTTTCCAGTTTGATTTCATTCCATTCAGTGTGCGGCGAGATCAACCGCAGAAAGATCCCCGCCGCGATACGAGTGCACTAGGCAGCAGCAGCAGCAGCAGCAGCAGCAGCAGCAGCAGCAGCAGCAGCAGCAGCAGCAGCAGCAGCAGCAGCAGCAGCAGCAGCAGCGGCAAAAAGCTTTCGGCCTGGCCTGGTCCGGTCCGGTCCGGTCCGGCCGGGTTACATAATGCTGTTTTTGAAAGTTGTGCGAGCGTGGCTGACTTTTTTAGCGTCCAGATCAGCGTGGCGCTGGCTGGGGCTGTTCGGGGGGGGGGGGGGGGGGGGGGGACAGTCACTCTTTGTTCCGCTGGGTGTTTTTGGAGCACTGAGTCAACAGCTTATGCCGCGTTGTGTCAGGACATACATCCAGGGAATGTGGACCATGTGGAGCGCGGCCAGAACAGCGGTACCCACTGGAAGGTGTAACGCCGGGGGTGTGTGTGTGTGTGTGTGTGGGTGGGTGCGGGGGGGCACAGGGTGTGGACCTGGACTTGTTTTGGTACCTTTCCAAAGCGACCGCAGGAATGAACCATTAGACTGGTCGGTCTTAACTGAGTCAATGCTGCAGGCGCTGGTGGGCTCAGCCGGAAGGCCGAGCCCCCCGTCGCGATGACACACACACACACACACACACACGCACACACATACACACACACACACACACACACACACACACACACGCACACACACACACTCACACACATACAGGTATAGGTAGTCTATAGTCATCGAGAAAAAACATCAGAAACTAAATTAGTATGGATTATGTACTTAAAAACAGCACTATAACATTTTTCACAAGAGCAAATCGGGAGAATATATGTAAGATATTTTACAATTAAAAAATATTATTATTATTAAAACATTATTGTTATTAAAAATATTATGAGGGCAATATTATTTTGGATCATGAGGACACTAAATGTGTCCTGACCGTCCTGTGAATTCTGGTGGGTGTTGTGGGTTGGTGAACCACACGCACACACACACACGCACGCGCACGCGCACGCGCACGCACACGCACACGCACACGCACACGCACACAGAATAATGTCAATAAATCATTTGGTGTCAAGGTCATAAAGTGCGTTACATGAAACGCCTCTTTGTGTCCGAAGGGATGGAGGGGGGGATTACAACCCGTCCAAAAAAGGAGATAAAACACCCGACCTGTATTTACCGTGCCTTGATCTCTGCTTACTGCCTATTGCCGTTCCTTTCCCCTAAACATTATGAGTGCAAACAGTAGTGGCGTGACGCAGGAAGAGCCAGCGGGAGAGAGTCGACAGGCAGCCCGGCTCCGGAGGCCGAAGAACATAAGGATCGTTTAATTCAATTGATTGGTGGAAAAATGAATCAATCCACATTTAATGTTCATTTGCGTCAATTTTCAGACTGCAACGCTCACACACACGGCAGGATAATGGGAGTGTAAATCCTCAGACTCCGTTTAACACGTTCTGTGGTCGACCTTACTGTATATGCGCGCTGGGCTGTACCCCGCCGTGTTGCACAAGTCAAGTGGTTCATGTTAGATCACCAGGGAGCTTTGTTGCAAAATCACCATGGCAACACTTCTTTCACTTTGGTTAGGAGTTACGTGATTAATTCTGTCTATCCATCGATCTATCCATCCATCCATCCATCCATCCATCCATCCATCCATCCATTCAGCCAGCCATCCATCCATCCATCCATCTGTCTGTCTGTCTGTCTGTCTGTCTGTCTGTCTGTCTGTCTGTCTGTCTGTATATCTCTCTCTATAAATGTATTTCAATATATGTATATGTATTGATATTATATCATATACTATCTATAATTAGAATATATTATTAAAATGTATTATATTTATATAATATTATGTCTCAGATTTTCTCTTACAACTACTTGCGACGAGTGACCACCTTGAAAAGTAACATGGCAGCCTTCGTTCAATTTACCCCAAAAACTATAAATATCGCTCATTAGCCAAGTCCATCATCCATCAGACGACAAGGCATTGCCCTTTTCCCAAAGGACGCCACAGAAAAAAAACAACAAGCATGTATCAATCCCGAGTGAAATGTCAGAGCGGGAACAAGCAGGAAGTTGAAGATGTAATACAACACAGACAATTAATTCTATTATATAATTATAGAACCCGGAATCGCGATTGTGGCACCGCCCCTTGCGACCGCCTGCGCGAGCGCCTCGTGTCGATTACGCACATTTTAGTATTTTTAGTATTTTTAGTATTTTTAGAGCTTATTGTGCGTAATCACCGGGTGTCATGACATTTCACTGCATATATGTATGACAGTATTTGTATTTGACAAATAAGCTCTTGAATCTTGCATCTTGAATCTTGACAAGTTTGCTCTGCCGTCCCCGAGCTACTCCGCGACCCCAGACGTTCTGCTGCGGAACCATCGCGCTTTTCTCGCTGTTTTACCTTCACGGTAACGTAGACATTTGCACGATCGGAGGGAAGAACAGATGAAATCATACGGAGGAGGGGTCTAATAGCGCTGATATGTGTGTGTGTGTTTGTATATGTGTGTATGTGTGCACGCGTGCGCATGTGTGTGTGTGTGTGTGTTTAGTGGGTGTGGGAGGCCAGTGTTCGGGAGTGTGGTTGGAGAGACGGTGCTTGGTACGGCGTCGTGGCACCAGCCGGTCCCACCGCAGCGGCAGTCCGCTGTATTTAACATCGAGCGCCGCTCTCTCAAGTTAGAGCTGCAGACTCGCAGATTTCACGACGTTCAGCATGTTGGTTTTTTTTCGTTTTGTGCAGGTGCAGCTCCGCAGGCTCGCAGCTACACACACATAGACAACCGCACCTATGGAGATTCAAGAAGAACTACATGCAGGGATGGACACATGCAGCTATATAAAGCACCAGCCAGCTGCATGAAGGGGGACTTTGTCCCCGCAAGCCTCTCTCTCTCTCTCTCTCTCTCTCTCTCTCCCTCTGTCTCGCTCTCCATCTCTATTGCCCCCCACCCCACCTCTCTGGACAAGACGTAGTCCACACACAAAGACGAGTAGGACACTATCTAAATGAATGATGCTATCTGGGTGAGGTGAGATGGAGTGTAAAATTAGATTCGGAAGTCAGAGGCAAAAAAAAAAAAAAAAAAGCAAAAAGGTAGGTAAGTCAGGAGATATTCAGGCTGCATTATTCATGATCAGGTCCAATATGATCCCCCGGTTGGTTTCTAGAGGGTGCGCGCTTTAGTGTCGGAAGGGGTCATCGGCCAAGTTTTTACACAGCTTGTAGTGATGTACAGGTGAAGACTGAAAGGCTGCTTGGGTTAATGAACAACCCTGACTTTTATGTCTCAAGGATGTTATTAACTGAGGTCGCGGGTTCTAAAGCTCATCTCGCACCTTTCCTTATTTGCCGAATCATCTGCCGAATCAGCAAAGTTTATTGTCCTGATTTAAGCAGCGGAAATGTATTCATACTTCATAAAGAGACCATCACGGGTTTTCGGGCTGTGTTCGTGTTTGTTGACTTGGTTAAGTGGTTTTATGAACAATCTAGTCTCGATAAATGCACTTAAGGAGATTCTCCTTAACCTGTAGGGACACAAGCCCTATTTCACATTCTCTCTCTCGCTCTCTTTCCTCTCTCTCTCTCTCTCTCTCTCTCTCTCAGACTCTCTATCTTCCCTCTCTCCCAATAGGATTGCACAGTAATGGCAGTTGGCGGGGACGGTTGGTTCCTGTGTTTCAACGGCCTTCAAGTCTTTCGGGAGGATTAAGGGAAACTTGGCCGATTGATCGGTGCATTGGTTGTTTTACTCCTTGATTGGTCGACTGATTAAAGGAGGAAGATATTCAAGGGACAGAGGTAGAGTTGGAGCAGGCTCATGTAGTATTCGATACAGTCCCAAAAGAAATGCCAGGGGAACGGTCGGACCACTTTGACAGCACATTTCTGCGATCATAAAAGACATCAAGTGTGAAAGGATTCCATTTCTGGAGAGCATATATTACTTTCAGACTATCACTCCAGCTTGCAGGAGAATTCGGGATTCATCCTTGGCGGCGGGTGTCTTATTTGGGTTTTCATTTCCAGAATAGAGGTTAGTTACTTTAGCTCTGGGCTGGAGTCTTATTCGGTGGTCGCATAATGTTTATTCCATGAGTTTATTCCAAAAATCATAATTTGCTGCGTGTCAAAGTGAAGTGAGCTGTCAAGCGATAACATGCCTGTGGCAGTCGGAGTGACAGCTTTGATATCCGTGACCCCCTGAAGAAGGCCTGTGGAGCTGCAAATCCACAAAGTCAAATTTTCCCCCAGTCTGTTTCGGAAGAACCCCCGATAGTGATCTAACACATGGATCTGGAAACAGGACAGGAAGCGGCCCTGGTTTGGCTCAAGGACCGAGAGGCCGGCCGGGTCCACAGCAGGGTCCCGCACATCATGTCGGAACGGAGTCCCGCGGGACCTCGTCACCTCTGACCTTTTCGTGTGTTGCACGGCTTATAATGTCCTGGCCAGTTGAGAACCATTGACTTAAGCCATTGTCTGGGGCGCGGGACACTGGGTAACTGGTTAACCCGGGCATGGGAACTGGCTGGAGGCTGTCTCCCTCCTTCCCGGCTCCTCCTCTCCTGGGGGACCCGCTGTGGAAAAGTACTTCATCCAAATCCGTCCTCACCAGTTTACACGTGAGAGATAGAGCTACCCCGGCTGCCGGCTGTCGGCTGCCGGCTGCCGGCTGCCTCCCATTGGAGAGGTGATTTGAAAGCCAGAAGCGCTTGTTTTCTGGTATGTTGGTCAAATGTGTATGCATCTGTGTTCGCATATGTATGTGTGTGTGTGTGTGTGTGTGTGTGTGCGCGTTTTTGTGTGTGTGTGTGTGATAGTGTGTGTGTTTGTGTGTGTGTTTGTGTGTGTGTGTGTTTCTGTGTGTGTGTGTGTGTGTGTGTGTGTGTGTGTGTGTGGTGTATGTTGTATTCTGGCACCAATGTTACTGCTTCAGCAGTAATCTCGCTGCCTGTAATATAAACTATAATGACAGACAGTGCTCCCATGGATATTAGCCTGTCTGGGATTTGTGTCTGTGTGTGTGTGTGTGTGTGTGTGTGTGTGTGTGTGTGTGTGTGTGTGTGTGTGTGTGTGTGTGTGTGTGTGTGTGTGTGTGTGTTAGAGAGAGAGAGAGAGAGAGAACTATAATGACAGACTATGACAGGGCCTGCTGAAACAGAGGGGCACAAAAC
>NC_137190.1:28335097-28337597 GCF_960531495.2 Zeus faber | reverse complement strand
GAAGATGTAACGATATCAGTATTCAAATTGCACGACTGTTCTGTAAACCACCCGGGTGTGTCACCCAAAACAAGCCTAAATGCCAAATATGAATCACCCACAACAAGCTGCACAACTCAAGCGTGTCGTGTATTTTATGCTGAAAGTTATTTTTTTACACCCTACTGCGTGTTATAGAGACTATAAATAGTAAATTGAAACCAGTAAATTGAAAATATCCATGGTGGCCAAGCTGGTTGTAATCACGGGCTGGAGCAACGACGAGCAGTTGTAACCAAAAATGGTACAAAAGCTTACAATTTGATGAAACTATATGATAAAATCAAATCATAAATAAAGGCTGCAAAAATATAAATATCTGAGCCGAGCGACGGGGCTTTAATCCGGACCTCGAGGTGTCTGCGTGCGGCGGAAAATAAGAGACGCGAGACGTCAGAGCAGCGACTGACGGCGTTAGTTACTCTGTCTGAGCAGCTTTCTTGCACTCAACAGAGTAGACAACCACCAGACGAACAGACAGACAGAGAGACAGACAGACAGGGAGACAGGGAGACAGATGGACAGACAGATTGGCGGACAGATGGTCCATTTTGAACGCACCACCGCGAAAATGGCAAACTGCTTTTCCAAAAACTCTGATCACTCCACCGGGCAAAATCACCATTGACTGACCGACCATGGTATGTTTCCATTCTGAGATAGCAGTGGGAGATATAATCCATAATCTCCGCCTGATGGTAAAACTCATTCCAGCGAGCCGCAGTACCCAACACATGAATGAGATATTAGACAGTCAGAAAAGCAACTGGTTTTCGGCCTCACGTGGGGCTACCCGGAACCTAAAGCCTCTTTTTCTTATATACTTCTTAGAATATATGCCTCTCCAACTGTCCATTTACAATGCAGTGGGGCATCGTGTATTAATGTGATTCTTTCTATTGGAATGAAAAAAAGGCCCCCCCGTACTCTGGAATGGACCAGCAACCTTTCAAGAGGGAATGTTCCGAAATGGTGAGAGTAAAAGTGTTGTTTTTTTGTTGTTGTTTTTTTGGTTTCTCTTTCTCACATAAAGACAGTCTAGACAATCATTTCACAACGTGAGCCCGCCACCCGCAAAATAATCCGGCGTGCTTGGAATGCTGGAAGAACGCACAACTGGAGCCCGTAAACCGTCACAGTGGAGGCAGACTTTTTTTTGTGTGTGTGTTTAGGTGAGAAAGTGTGTGTGTGTGTGTGTGTGTGTGTGTGTGTGTGTGTGTGTGCGTGTGCGTGTGCGTGTGCGTGTGTGTCGTATACCCGTAGTTGTTTATTGTATGTTTGTGCTTGCATCTGCAAGTATGCGTGAGGGCTTTTACAGCTCCTGAATCTTATCACTCGCAATAAATCTTTGCCCTGCGCTCTACGGCCACAAAAACCTCGCTTGATATCACGGTCGGCGGCACACGCACGATATCACACACACACACACACACACACACACACACACACACACACACACACACACACACACACACACTGCTTCCTACAGCTTCTGCGACAACGCTTAGACACTTATCGTCTGGTCCGAACCCCTCCGTGGTGTGAAACACAACATAGAAGAACAGATTTAGGCTTCCACCGCCCGTTGTCTTTATCTGGATGTGTTAATGAGCTCCACGTGCTGGAACCTGCCTGTGATCGTGAAGTCAGTGTGACACCAAAGTGTGTGACGCTGGTGGTAGTAAGGGAAAAAGCACCTAATTCATGAAGCCAAAGTGTCGTACGGATAAAACACCGAGTCAAATCAAACCCTAACCCTAATCCAAACCCTAACCCTTACCCAATACACTGTACAGGATTCTGGAAATGATTCTGGATTCTGGAATGAACCAATGAAATGCCAGTCTATAAGCCAACCAACTTTTTTTGTATGTAAATTAAAAATAAAATTTTTTTAAATAGAAAACGTTCGCAGACAATACCTCGCTGACCGGTCGACTGACCATTATTCCGAAACCCCAATAGTCCAAAAAATGTCAGGTTAGAGATGTTAAGGTATGAGATTAGAGATGGTTAGGGATAGGGTGTCGTCCATGTCCTATGGGACTATTGGGGTTTCGGAATAACGGGCCATCGGAAAAATGCCATGACCAACCTCAAAAAACATCTTGCCCGAGACCCCATCATCTGGTCCTTCACAATCAGATATTACCATCAACGTCGCCCATCATGAATTACTGCTACAGACGACTGGGAGCAATGACAGGTTGTAGGATGCGAGTAAGGGAGTCCTTTGGTAACCTCGTTTGTGGCTACAAGGATCACATGACAGCCCATCTGCGATCCGATTGTTTATCACCCTCCCATATCATATGATGATGGAGACGCATGAAAAATGAAAAGATGAGGTCTTCCTCAGCTAGAAGGAACTAAACATGAGGAACCGGAGTTGCGGTCCCCGTGGTTGCTGGATTCTGGAGGGGAGCGGGGGTCCGGGGGGGTCTTACCTGGGGAGAGGTCG
>NC_137190.1:28315097-28325097 GCF_960531495.2 Zeus faber | reverse complement strand
AAGTGTTGGTTTCAAAATGGTGTTAAAAGCTGCAAGGACGAGCGTTTTCAATCAACCCTTGAAGGCACGCGAACAACAACGGCCAAGGGTTACTCAGAGCTGTACCCACCGTTGACAGGTACTCCGAGGAACAGCCTGTTGGAGATGTCCACCACGGTGCCGCGCAGCAGACTCAAAACATCCACCCGGCCCAGACTCTCCGCGGGCGCGCCGACCGGGTGGGCTTCCTTCAGGCCGTCCAGGTGAGCCTGCGTGGAGGAGACGCACACCTCCACCGTCTGCTGCAGCCCCGGACCCGTCAGCGCTAAAACACACGGGCGATGAGATCCTCGACGAGTTCGCGGTTTCGGAAGTAGGGTGAGCGCAGAATGGGAAATGTTTACCTTTGGCGAAATAGGCGCGCGTCTTCTTCCACAGGGCGAGGTCGCTGTTGAAGATGATGCCTCGCTCGTGCATGCCGATGCAGCTCAGCCCCAGCTTGCTTCCGAAGCGCGAGGTGTAGTGTCCGTGCTTCAGGACGTGGTGCACCGCCGACGAGCTATTCGCGCGGGGGAAAAAAGAGACACTTTCACTGAGAAGATCCGCAGCTATGTTAGCGTTCCTGCCGGTTGATGCCCACCTGCTGAGTATGACCGTCTCTTCTCCGTCGATCCAGACCCTGACGACGTCTCCGTACTTGTTGTTGTAGTAGTTACTGGCCGTTCCGATGCCCGTCCAGATGAAGCGCAGATAGGAGATTAGTGGCCCCATGCCCAGGCAGAATGGAGGGCCTGTCACAGGAAAGAATATCAAAAATAAAATAAGTACAAACAACACCATTACACAAGCAAAAAAAAAAAAAGACCCGAACACAATATTCAATCACGATAAGTTCTCCAAATAAATCCATTGACGACACCTCCGGATGGGCGTCCTTGAAGACCAAGCAATGGGAACATGCATTCAATGGACGTGGACGGCGAAGGTACGGCGAGGCTGTGACTGACCTGGAATGGAGGTCTTCTTCTCTTTGTGGCTCCATGCGACAAGCAGCAGGACGAGGAACAGCAGCAGGAACCTCGTGGCCATGAAGGCGGCCTCGGTTCCCGCCGCCGCCGTGGCGTTCTGCGAGCTGGGAACCAGCAGCTCGCCCATCAAGGTGTTGAAGTGCAGGGGAATCATCGTCCATTCGCAGACCGAGAATAGATCCATGCAAACGGGGTTTCGGACTCGCCACTGATTCTGGCCCACCCTGAGTTCAAGTGAGCCGTCTTCGCGGCAAGTCCTCGCCTTTATAGCCGGCGCGAGCTGGTTGCGAGCCAGGTCAGGGCGATGCAAAAGTCATAACAAAACAGGGAAATTTTCAAACAATTTCCCGGCGACCTTGAGGGTTGGACCGCTGCCAGTATCCTTGAGGGACTGCTGGAGGGACTTGGCGGATGCGTGCGGCATTATGGTCTCATGTTAACGCGGGTCACCTATCAAAGGTGACCTCCGACCCCCTGGTCCGTGGTGAAAAGAGGCATCCTGTAAACATCAAAGGGAGCCGGAGAGGCCTCTCACGGCCTTGTGGGAGAGCCCATGGGAGAGCACCTGGGCCTTTGAGAGGAGGAAAGGGTAAAATGCTTATGTTTTATTATTATTACGGCTTTATCTCCCCCTTTCGCAAAGAGGAAATTGAATCCTCTGCGCTTTGCCGGGAAACATTCAGGCCCCTGGTTTGTCTCTCGCAAATTACGTCCATCCAGTAAACAGTTTTTTCCCCCACAAACTCAATGAAACCAACGACGGTCGCGCATTTTCTGCACTTTCTTATAGTCGTGACAGGTTGATGCATCGGCAACATAATAAAGGTAAATGAGTTTGCCACGGTGAATTAAATGGTTTATTTTATGTAGTTGTCTGTTTGCTCAGTCCTGAGGTGGAGATGGGAGTGTGATGACATCCCGGTGCGTAAGATCTCCTCCGTAGGGCCACCAGCAGATGGAGAGAAAGAGCAGTGAGATGCTGCTCCTCTCCCGTCTCTGTCGGGTTCTCTGTATTGTTGTTGCTATTGTGCAATGTCTATCTGACTGTATCTCATTTGCACACTGTTGATAACTTGCTGTATCACAGGGCAAGTTTGATCAAAGCCATTACAACCACTCGTCCGGATCGGAATTGGTTTCGATCCGTACTGACAGAAAGGATATTATCCTAAAAATCCAAAATTTACAGGGCGTTCAAAGTGTCCGTCACACCTCTCCCGACTTGTAAGGGCAGATCGCTCCGTAAGCGCTTTGCTTGGGCATTTTGCGACAAAGACCATGTTGTTGGGGCTAAGGTCGCCGCTGGAACATTTTAATGCGCATAAAGGACTCTGTGAATTCACTGAGCGCCTACGCCCCGGCCAAAGAATGCGCGGCGTTCAAACGGGCGTCTGTGCGCTCGGGGGCCCGTTCCTCGATAACGCGGGCCCCGGCGTGACGACCGAAGATCTGGATTCTTCTGCATGAATAAGGCGGAGCCCCCCCCCCCCCCCCCCCCCCCCGAGAGAGAGAGAGAGAGAGAGAGAGAGAGAGAGAGAGAGAGAGAGAGAGAGAGAGAGAGAGAGAGACAGGCCCCACCGGCTCCGACCGAGACGAGGCTCCGCAGAAAAAAAACAAAAAACCCGCACATGTTAATGTAACCTCGTGTCCACCGCTCTGCGTTGTGGTCAACCCCGTCTCTGTCTCCCCCCGCAAAGTTAGAACGGGAATTGTCACAGTGTTGATCTGTGTTCATGGAATAAAGAGGGAGACTGCTGTATAATCACCCAGTGAGTCATACAGGCTACAAGACTCCGGTTCACAGCCAGGGGCAGGGAAGAAAGGGAGCCGAGGAAGAATGTTAGAAAGTAAATCCGTCGTCATATAACTTCCGGGGCTATCGCACCGCAGCGCTGACATTTCTTGTCTATTACAGAGGCTGTAGTAGACAGATGTTTCCGACGGCGCTTTGGAGCAATAGAACATAACAACTCATAAAAACTTGAATTCATTATTCTATGGCATTTCTATGTGTCCAAGCACATTCAAAATGAAGTGGCTTTTTAAAAAGATCTTATTTTGGTCAGATATTGATATGTTTTCACCATACATTACTCCTCGTAAGCTAGGCTTGCAACCTTAATAGGATTAGACTGATGAAGGAAAACAACAAAACGAATGACAGTGAGTGAAAATATTACACAATTCTGTTTACAACTCATATCAAGTCAGATGGCGATATTGACTAGTCGCTATTAATAAGGGTGCAAAAAGTCGATTTTATTCAAAGTCAAATCACTTAATTGAAGTCAAAACGTGCACTGTAAACATCCTTATTAAATCACAAAATATGTGTTTTTATGTTTCCTGTACTGTTTACTGCATGCTGTTGTGGAAATATGAGCAGATGTCTAATGGTGACCTACAGCCCGGGGTGCTGGCACAATAACGTTCAGGCTCTTCACGCTCAACTGCAATCATGGCCTTCCAGAACGTGTGCGCGCGTGTGTGTGTGCGTGCGTGCGTGTGTATGTGTGTATGTGTGTATGTGTGTGCTGATTTAGGTTTTCAAGCGGGCATATGTGACGCGCCACAGCTGCTAGACTGTGTGTGTGAGAGCTTCATAAACGTACCGCAGTTTCAAAAGGGCCAATTAGCTGACTCACACCCAAATGGGTGCCAATAGAATAACCAGCACAACCAAAACGATACACTTCATGTCACCTCACAGAGTTTTGTTTCTTGGAGTCGAAAAGTACAGTGTCTTCAGTGACCGACCATTTTTGTTCTGGTGCAATGTCACCTTTTTTTTTTTTTCGGTCCAAATCGGAGCAATGGAAATGGGTCGTCGCCGTGGTCGCTTGATGCGAGGGCCACGGGGGCGAGGAAGGGAGTCAGCTCTCAGGGTTTTTTTCAGGGAAATCGCCGCCGGCGCGGGAGAAGCAGAGGAACTCCGAGGAGCTCGACCCGTCACTCCGGTTCGATTTAGGAAAGACGCTAACGCACGGTGATGTGCAAGGGCGCCCGTTTATTCGCTGGGTGTTGTCTTTGCGATCATTTTTAGTCTGAGACTGAGTTCAAAAATTCATATTTCTATAGATTTCATGCATAACATGATGCTTCAATACAAAATGCATTTTGTGTGTTCACATGATTACCCCTTACATGTCATTTTAAACAAATTTACACAAAATGTTTTTCTCAGGAGGGTTTGTGTAGGATGTAATATATATATATACTGTATGTAATGATGAACAAGATCCTAAAGGTTGATCACTATTTAAAACAAATCTGAAGGAAGACAAATCTAATATTCAAAATTTGTCATTTGACTTTATTTGTTTATCGTAGACATTTTAATTGAATATTTTTGTATCTTTTTGAAATATATTTCTAGTCAATCCAGGATGCCATCACATTAGGAAATACAAACTGAGTCCAATGGCACACACACACACACACACACACACACACACACACACACACACACAAACACACAAAAGTCACACTCATTTGAGTTCTTGGAAAACTATCGGCCTCAATGCTACCAAACACAAGATATTTGTTTGTGTGCATGAATATGTGTGTGTGTGTGTGTATATGCTGTGTGTGCAAGTGTGTGTATGCGTGCGTGTGTGTGTGTGTGTGTGTGTGTCTGATGTGATGTCAGTCTGCCCACGGCAGGGCACTAGAATGGATTGTGCTGAATTTAAATCAGGTGACTGAACAGGCAGGGTTTCTTATTCCCAGACAAGCCCAGAGTATTGTGTAATGCCAACTCCTACACACACACACACACACGCACGTGCACGCACGCACACACACACACACACACACACACACACACACACACACACACACACACACACACACACACAGACATACACACACACACACACACATACACACACACATACACCACAGATCGCAGATCTCAGATATGGAAAACCCCTACTCCACTTGGCGCTCCACACAAGGACAGCCGTTACCACCCTGACCACGGAGAGACCACCCCGGTAAGTGGACCGCGTCGCTTCAGTTCAGGGTGATTCAGCATCTAGTCCACACTGGACTGACTAGAGCGGGCCAAGATATTTAGAGGGTGTCAAGAGGTTTAGCAAAGTACCTTTTCTTTTTTTCTGGACCAGGGAAAGACTTGTTGGTGCTGCTCGGGGTTTGAGATCTATATTTTTCCTCGGTTTGATACATTTCTGATGGGCCTTTCTGCACCAAACTAGATTTCCGGAGCCGACGCTGGGATTGTAGCACGGCTTCACAGCTGTTCCTCGGTTCCTCTGGGCGTATGCCGTCGACGTTGTCGGGAGAGAGTCGGAGAAAGGGAGCGGAAGGAGTGACCATGTGGATCCCGACCCCCAGCATGACCTGGCCCCAGCGGGCTGTGCTGTACGGCACGTGCGCCGTGGCCCTGGTAAACACCATGGGCCTCCTGGTGCTCCTGGTCCAGCAGAACCTCCAGGGAGTTCGGCTGGAGCACACGGAGGAGAGGCTGGCCGAGCTTGAGCAGAGCTCGGTGGTGGAGTTCTTCCAGGAGGTGCCCAGGAGATCAGCGGCATTGCGGGCTGGGGAGCATCCGCCCCAGGACCAGGACCAGTACCAGTACCAGTACCAATACTCCAGGAACAAGAGGAGCCAGGGGCTGGGGAGGGAGCTGGAGAAGAACCTGAGCCACGAGCTGACGCAGGGAGTGACCACGGGGGAAAGTCACCAGCACCACCACCCGCTGCAGGAGGCGGGAGAGGAGATGGGAAAGCAAATGAAGCATGAGATGAAGAGAAAACACAGGCACCATCGCGGCCATCACAAGGCAGAGGTGCAGGACGACATGATGATGATGATGACCTATTCCATGGTCCCGGTGAGACGGAAAGTCACAGCGCTGTCCGTGGGCAGTGAACTATCGTGAATCCTCATTTTACATCCTCCACAGTGGGACATAGGATATCATTGAATAATGGTTGCTCTTTCTTTCTAGATCAAATTGCTAATTGATATTTGCAACAGTACGAAGGGAGTCTGCATTGCTGGTATGTTTCTATAACTCAATTATAACTAATTCCGCATCTAGTTATTTTAATCATTTAGATTTATTTGAATTCATGTTTTTATATTAATGTAATTCAAATTTTCCTTACATTTTGCAGGACCCCCAGGACCTCCCGGTGAGAAAAAAATGTTATATTATAAAATTATCCCATCCCATCATTCATGATATAAAACCATGAACAGCCGTGTTAGTTACCGGCCTCATTGACCCATATGCTCATTGACTGTGTTCTTTGCACACGTGCCCACGGTTAAGTTGTGCTGCCGTACCGTAGGTCTGCCCGGTCTGGACAGCATGCCCGGCTACAATGGGACTGATGGCATCCCCGGAGTGAATGGAGAGCCCGGGGTGGATGGAAAAAGAGGAAAAAGAGGTATGGAGGTCGTTTCGGTCCCTCCTGAAGAGCCATTTGTTACCGCCGCCTGGGGTGATGCTGACCTTTTTTCACCAGAGATGTATTAGGACAGTGATACAGTCAGATGGTTGAGTGCAAGCTCGGGGTTAAGATGCGCAAAGTGCACAAATATAAGTACACACACACACACACACACACACACACGCACACACGCACACACACACACACAAACACACACAAGCACACAATGCCTTCGGAATACACCAACTGCACAATCAGTTCTTTAGACGCAGCGTGAGTCATAATGACAAGTCAGGCTGAAGATCTCCTTTCACCGTGGGTGCTTCCCTGCAAATGAAACATTATTGAGCTGGAAGTCAGGCGGATGAAAGAGTCTTTCTTTCATTCTTCTCATTCTCAGCGATGTCATTCATGTCAGCGTTTTTTTGGGGATTCAGTTGAATGGACCAGGATCCTCTATTCGGCTGCATTCTTTCGCTTTTGCATTCTGCACTTCAGTCGGCTGCCCAAAAAGCGAGCGCCATGAAGGGCGGTGATTCAGTACAATGACACTCGGCCGCTCACAACTAGGCGTACGGTTATGTAATTATTCCCAAACTTTCGCGCCGTAGGGCCACCGGGCGAGAAAGGAGAACCGGGCGAGAAAGGAGAACCCGGCGAGGGAGGAGAAGCGGGAGAGCCGGGTTCTCCCGGAGAGAAGGCTCAGCCGTCCAACGATGTCATCATAGAAGGCAAGTAGCACCTTGAAGGTCTGGTTGCCTTCTCACGTTTTGTCAGTGCTTTGGTCAGGGGCAACATCTTGATGGTATTTGTAGTAGACTTATCACAACGGGATCAAACGGCGAATGAAAGCCTCAGCTATATCGTTTTTGCTCGTAATGGGATCATTACCAAACATCATCTTAAAAGGGGGCGACAGTTGATGTCACCACGAACCATAACATGTTTCTATGAGTCACTGAGTTCAGGAGAACCCCTGGGGTTTGATGTTCAGTTTGTGTCTTTGACGGAGTATGTTCAGGATGTATGAGTAGGTTTTGTTTTTTTTAATGGTCGGTCATGCAGAAGTTCCCCCACAACACATTTCTTGGATATAGTTTTTGTTATAGTATTGCTTGATGTGAACATTTTCTGGTATTTCTTGAGACAAACCATTGGGGCGGTTTATCCTATCACGGATATCCTGAGCTAAAACATGGGAGGTTTAGGATGTATGGCCATTGTTAGTTAGACATCTGACATAATTGAAAAGACATGATCTAAAATGAGAATTGGCAGGATGGGGTAGTTAGAGGGGAATGATTTAAATCAAGACAAAGCTTTTGAGTTTATTTGCAGATGTATTCAGAACTGCATAATCATATTGAAAAATGAAAGAGGAGCGTGTAATAAATACATCATAGTTTAAAATGATCTACTTTCACTGGTCTATCACCGGGTAATAACTACCAGTTGATCACTACAACCTCAAGATTTTATGCATGTTTCCCTTTTTTGTTCCCCAATTTCAGTGTAATCTAAAGGTTTACCAGATGTTGTTCTCTGTGAATACACACAGGTCCTCCAGGTCCCCCAGGCCCTCCCGGAGCCCCAGGTCCCATGGGCCCCGCCGGACCCCCTGGGCCACAGGGGCCAGCCAGGAACAGGAGCCATCGCTCCCACCTACATGCTGCCCAGACCATGGGTGAGGAGAACACAATTTGTAATCCTTTGTCCAAATATTACTTTTAAGCCTGCAGCTGTTGGTTATATACAGAAAGATTGAGGATTTTGCAATGGGAATCAGATCTAATAACATAACATCCACATTGGGTGCTTCCAGGCCTGTTACACGCAGTCCCCAACGATGAGACGTCATCCGTGAAGGAAGCTGTGAAACTACGCGCGGTGCCGGCAAAAAAGAACGGTAGGTACCTTCCAAGCTGTCCGTGCCATTGTTGAGGCTTAAGCAAACATTAGCGCCACAAAGGGTCATGTTGTCTGGTCGGCTCCACAGAGTGCCTGATCAAGTCCCTGATCAACCCGAGGAACGTGACCAAGATGGAGAGCACGTTTGGCACGTGGATGAAGGACACGGCCCTGTTGAACGACGAGCGGATCTGGGTGGCTGAGCACTTCTCTGGTAGGACACTGAGAACTTTTACCCCCCTCCCCTCGCGGCGGTCTCCAAAACAGTCGTCTCCCTCGACGGCCGCCTGGCTCTCGTTCCAAATGACCTTTCAATTAAACCTGTTTGCGTCTTTCCTCGCCAGGCCGGGTGATCAAGGAGTACAAGAGCATCGCCGCCTTCCAGAACAGCAGCAGTGAACTGGTTGATGTCAGGAAGTTCTACCAAGGCTGCGGCCACACGGTCCACGATGGATCCTTCTACTACCACATCGCAGGGACGTCCAGCATCGCCAGGTGGATAACAGGGAATGTCGTAGGGTTAGGGGGGATGGTGACTATTGGCCCTTTTATAAGATATGACCGAGCAGGTAGAGGCATTGATTAGAACAACTAGGAAAATCTACGAAGCTCAGAAAATTGCATAACTTTACTCAAACATAGTCTTAAGGACAACATTTAACTATTTCACAATATTGAAATAACCAAAATTCCAGATGATATCTGTTCTCCTTTTAGGATATTGATATTATATCGATATGCTGCGCATCCTTAGAATATCCCCAATGGAAAAACCCAAAAGTAACAGCCGTCTAAAACATGTGGGATGTTAAAGAATTCATTTTCCTTCCTTAATTTTCTTGCCTTTTTCTCTCCAAAATTGAAAATTCATTTTTTTGCTGATCATTATCTTCAGACCCCAAACGTACGGTCAAAATCTACAGAATCAGTAGAGGCGGTGAAAATGTTCCACTGCTCCACGCTTGTGTCCCCGCGTAGACCTAGGTCGGTTAAAACTCCTCTTCGTCTTGCCCCAGATTCAACCTGCAGTCCAAGAGGCTTCACACCCTTTCCATCGACAACGCCTTGTACAACAACCTGACCTACCTCCTCGCCAACTCCAAGACCTACTTCAAACTGATGGCCGACGAGAATGGCCTGTGGCTGATCTTTGCCTCCAGCGTGGACGACAGCGTCATGGTGGCGCAGCTCGACCAGAAGACCTTCTCCGTCACCTCCTACATCAACACCACCTACCCCCGCGCAAAGGCCGGCAACGCCTTCGTTGCCTGCGGCGTCCTGTACGTCACGGACACCAAGGACACCGGGGTCACCTTCGCCTTCGACCTGCTGAAGGGCAAGCCCGTCAGCGTGACCTTTGAGCTGCGATCGCCGGGGGGCGTGCTGGCCATGCTCTCCTACAGCGCCCAGGACAGGCACCTATACGCGTGGGACCGCGGCTACGTCAGGCTCTACGTGGTCCACTTTGTGTCCGATGACTGAGCCCCTCCGCTTCCACACACTGCGAGACGGAAACATGGCTTTCTTCTTGGTTTATTCCATGTGACTCGAGTGCAGAGGTTCATAATAATCTCTTATACCCATTTGAAATGGCCATGTTTATGTATTTGTAAGAAGAAATATAGAGTGAGAGTTTCCATCAGCAAAGGTAAAATCAAATGGTCT
>NC_137190.1:28302597-28312597 GCF_960531495.2 Zeus faber | reverse complement strand
TCAGCGGGCGGAAGCGGGGCGTTACAGGCCGTCGTAGATGCTGCTGGGGAGGTTGTAGCGGTCGGGCAGCACCCGCATCTTCAGCGTGCCGTCGGCGCCGCAGGTGAAGATGCGGTTGCCGGGCCGGGTCTCCACTTGCATCACGCCGGCGCCGATGTTGCGGAAGATGGACTGCTTGGCGTGCTCGGTGCTGAACGAGTGCATGAGGCCGTGGCCAGCTACCTTCCAGACCTGGGGAGGGAGAGAGGGAGGGATTAAGAAAAAAAAAAAAAAGAGAGAGAATGGACGACCAGGACCTCCTGAATTGTAGAGGCTGTGTGGAGACGCCCATATAAGGAGATTAAGTTATGGACCCACATCCAAAAGATGCTCAAACACACCGTAACCCAAAAATGCATATGTCGCGTCGAAATTGATCTGGCTTAAAATGGGTTTGGATTTGATTTGTTATCCACACTAAATAAAATCTCTACATTTATTTATAGTATTTTTTGGGGATTAATTATTTATTTGTTATAAGAAAAAGACCATGGTTAAGGAGTTCCTGAAAAATAACACGAGAAAACAATCATCACATTTAATCTGAGGCAGAAATTGTAACTCCTGAACTATTCCGCCTGCAAACAACGGGCATTTACATTTCGTTAATCGAGTCAAAATAGACGGATGGATGGGGAGTGATGAAGAGCGCAGCATCACCTTCATGTTGCCCTCGGCGGAGCCTGTGACGAAGAAGTCCTCGGAGGCGTCCAGAGCCAGCGCCTTGATGGCCGAATCGTGGGCCTGGAAGGTGTGGAGCAGCTGCCGCTGGCGCACGTCAAAGACGCACACGAAGCCCTTCCTGCCGCCCGTGATCAGCAGCTGCTGCTTGGGAGCGTACTGCAGCACGGTGGCACCGTTCTCGTGGCAGGGGAAGGCTGATGGACACGAAAAGATAAGATGTACATACAGTGCATCCATAGTCAAATAAATACAGAGCCAACATTCATATGTACGCAGACACAGTGACACGCCTGCAGAATCGACCTAAACAAACTCATTTTATCAGTCTGCGTCAAGTGGGACGCATCATTTGATCCAGGGGAACCTTGGCTTTCTTTCTCATCCAGGCCGAAGTTACTTTAAGCAATTGCCATTATAGAGGCATGTCATAATTGACTCAGAAACAGCAAAAAAAAACAACATCTCATCTCCAACAAAGTTTTCAGTTGAATAACCCTCAATAGTGCCACAATTTTATTTGTCTTTCAACATCAAAAGGACGATTCAGCTGTTCTCGGGCTTCAGAACATATAAAGCGTTCCCCAGTGAGTTAAAGCCACATATTGAGTCAGATTTTGAGGACACTTATTTTTTTTTCCCTATTCGGGGATTATTTACCATGCACCATGGTGTTGCTCGGCGAAATCAGAGTATCCCACAGGCATACGTTTCTGAGGAGGGATAAAAAAAATATGAGAATGAAGGTTAGATAGTGTGTAGTAAGAAGTAGAGTGTACATTATGTGAACTTGTTATGTGAACGTGGATCATGTAGGCTGCATTTCGGTTTCCCTCCGTCGCTGACCTGCTGTCATTGGACTGCCCGGCCGTGGCGATGAGACTCGAGGAAGTGATGAAGGCGAAGTCGCCGCAGGTCTTGGTGTGGCACTGCCAGCTCTGGAAGCAGAGAGCGACGGAGCAGATTGGTAAATAATCCCCGATCCCTTCCATACACAACAATGAAACAGAGACTAGCAACACAGCTGTGTTTTATCTTCCACTTCGCATGTATATACTGTATATTGTGGTTTTTATATGGCAGACAGGCAGACAGATAGAATAAACAAAAAAATACAAATACATTATATATATAAAAAATGAATACAAAAATATTATAAAATTGTAACAAGTAAATAAAATATAAAATATACATAAATACAATAATAATAATAATAATAATAATAATAATAATAATAATAATACTACAATTAAATAAAATCAATATACATTTCTTGAACTTCCCCCTTGGGATTACTAAAGAGTAATCTTCAATAAATAGATAGATAGGAATAAATGAAGAATACATGAGTGGACATTTGGCTTCCCTCTCACCAGGTAGGGTTTGGGGTTGGAGGAGGTCTGGTTGACTTGCCAGAGACTGAGGAAACCTTCTCCATCAGCGACCCCGCACTGCACAGCACACACAGACACATCAAATCAGCCGCAGCTCGGTCACCAGACAAAACATTTGATATTAACACCATGGCAACAAACAAAAACAAAACAAAATCTATTATTTCTTTAAAAGTACTTAGTGGACATGCTTCTGCGAGATATACACATTTGCGAAAGACCGTGAGCGATATAGCGGCGTTGCGATCGAAACGTTGATCCGAGTTGTCCTCGCGGAGAGAAAGCTGGGTGAAGGTGTGTGTTCACCTTGTTGCCCTGCAAGTTGAAGTAGAGGCGGGTGACTCGGGCGTTGCCCGCCTGCCTGAAGCAGATGAGCTGCTGAGGTCGGTTCCACTCGAACATCCTCACACTGCCGTCCTGTGCCCCCGTCATGTCTGCAACACACACACACACACACACACACACACACACACACACACACACACACACACACACACACACACACACACACACACACACACACACACACGGAAGAATAAGAAATCAGAAAGCTTTTGAACATAAAAAATTCACAAACAATTAATTTGTCGTGAATAAATCTCTCAAATGACTCAGGAGTCGTGGGAGTCACTCCGGCAAAAGTGTGAATCTTCCCCTCATGAACTGAAAATAATTACTGAGGACGACATTTAAGTCAAAAGCAAAAAAAAACAAAAAACAATGGCTTTGGCGTCATTCAAATTGAATGTGAATGAGTAACACTTTAACATACACCCAAATTAAAGAATATCGACAGAATCGAATGATTCCTGCGAGAATTCCATTCACAGCCAGAGTGGAACCAACTCTTCTGACTCTCGTTTCATGGTTCAGGAAGTCCTCCCTCGCCCACCGCGGGCTACGCCGACTGAACCAAACGAACAGGAAGAGTCGGAAAAAATTGGAGCAGCTCTTTTTACCGGTCGACACCCGTCGAGAACCGAATCGCTGTTACTTACAATACTGATATATGGGATGGGACGTCATTCGTTTCACATTATTCAGGTTTCTCTTCATGATCTGAAAAAGTCACAACATTGATTATGTAACACCAACCATCGTGATTCGTTCAATGCAATCCTAACGAAATCCCCTTTCCGACATCGAATTTGTGACATTGCTGTATAAAAAATATCTGTTAAAGGCAGTAGGTAGTCACTCCCACATCGATTGGCCTCCTTTATGGAAAAAAATCCGTATTGACTCTACTGACTGTATGTTACGTCAAGTGTAGATGCGATCGTTTGGACAGTCTGTCGGCAACGGATGTGCAATCTGAACTGTTTTTTTTTTTTTCCTGGCTCTCAGAGACCAGCGATTCGCTTCCCGTCTCCCCGCCCCTCCCGGACCAACTCTTCCCTGGAGTGCACAGAGAGAGGCAGAGAGTGTAGGACAGGTTGAAGATGATCACGCTGATTTAACAACATTGGGTTTAGGGTTATCGCGTTCGGGGACGGGGGCTCCTGTTCCCGGCCCCATCAGCGGAGGGAAGAGTCCGTCCGGGAGGGGAGGGGAGATGGGAACCGAAGCACTGGTCTCCGAGAGCCAGGAAAAAAAAAAAAAAAGGAAAATGATTCAGATTGCACATCCGCTGCCGACACGGATTGTCCAAATGATCGCATCTACACCGGAACGGACCGCCATTTGCCCGATCTATTCCTGCATCGTCATGGCATGTGTGAAAAGGCACAAGAGGGAAATGTTCCTGAATGTAGCTGCATGTGTGAATAGTGAAAATCACTAACGGTGCCGGAAAGGTTATCCCAGTAATTTACTGGGAACTTTGTGTGAAAGGGGCTTTCTACTCACAGCCGTACCGAAATTTTCACGGAAATGATACGAGGTCAAGAGTGGGGAAATCTATGGAAGGACCCTTATGGAACATCAAGACCGGCTCCTTTTTCCACATGATGGCAATGCGGCACATTGCCAGTAGATTTACGGCTTTCAGTGCAGGTGGGAAAGGGGCTTAGGTCTCACACTGAACAAGCTGGGGTCGCAGTCACGTAGTAAAATGTCCGGACAAAGTTTGCGTGAAGCCCTGAACATTTATCACGGCCGCCGGCACATGGAGATCCATGGCCCTGTGTGTGCGTGACGCAAATCTGTACCTTGGCTGGCTGGCTGTCGGAGCCTATCAGTGTTTATGGGCTCTGATCTCTGCCAGACAAACACGGGCCCAGTGTGTAATCGCCGCTGCATAGACTCAGCATGTCAGCTGTTTAGTCCCAGGGGGATCGGTTTGGCTAGACACTGATAACTTCTCTCTTCTAAAAAAAAAAAAAAAAAAAAAAGGCTTCTCCCGGGTAAAGAAACAGTTTTGGCCCTTGAAAGCATCAGCCACTTCTCATTTCATACTTGTATTAACTCTCTCCCACAATCAAATAATCTACAGAGCGCCGTGTATTTACTCATTCCAAAGGTTTTGAGTTTATAGACTGAAACTAATATGGAATACAACAAAGAAAATGATAAACACATGTGACAAACATTACAGTGTAGGGAGACGCCTGAACAACTGAATACTTCACAACATAACTATGTTTCCCCCTACTGGTGACTGTAGGAAGCTACACCTGTATTGTTGACCATGAAGTTGTTACATTTAATGCTAATTTAAGACCTTTGAAGACAATTTTTAACACGATTTAAGACAGATTTTTGGACAAATCATATCTCTCCTAATGTAAGTACCAAGTATTAGATAGAAATGGTGTAGATTATGAATGTGATGATTATATGAACAATTTTTATAGCCTTAGACCTAGACCCATATTGACCTAATACATTTTAATTTAAAACAATTGAATGACTTTTGATGCCCAATTTTGTAAAAAAGTCTGCATTTTATGTAAATATTAAGACGTTGTAAGACATTTTAAGACTTTTTAGGGACCCATAGACATCCTGCTGTGTATGTGTGTGGCATCTTACCACGCTGGCTCCCATGCTGGTCTGCCCGCTGCCGAGCCAGGGCATGGAGGCGGAGACAGGCATCGGCGGGGGCGCGAAGGGCACGCTGCTGGCCTGAGGAATGTTGGTGTGAGATGAGCGGTAGTCCACGTCGTCGGAGCTGTGTGGCAACGCAACAAAATTGTTACCCGACCCACCAAAAAGCCCGGTGAGGATTACCCACAATGCCGCGGGGAATCTGACCTGCGGGACTCCTTGTCGAAGTCCTCTCCGATCCAGGTGAAGGGCTGAGCCGCCACCAGGGTGGACACGTCCACCTCCTGGACGTCGTGCGTGGACGCCAGCACGATCTCGTTGGAGTTGGCCTGGACGGGGGTTGAGGGAGAGAGAGGGAGTGTGAAAAAGGAGAGGAGGAATAAGAAGAACCTCCCAGAGTGCCGGCAGCAGAGGAGACGGATAGGACTCCGACCTTGTTGATGGCGAAGGCCATGATGATGTCGGACTCCTTGTGGATGATCTTGGCCTTGCCCCCCGGGTAGCCCAGATCCGCCTCCACCTGGAGCGGGAGACATCCCGGATGAACAGAAATAAAACAGCAGAAGGCAAAAACCCAAAGAATAGGACGTAATTAAAGAGAGAGAGACACCCCCCTGTGACACCAGCTTCCCCCCACACAGTGAACATGCAGTGGTTAGTAGGTCCAGCATGAGGTCCAGCAGAACGAGAAGAGAAAACAGTGTTTCTGTGTGTGTGTGTGTGTGTGTGTGTGTGAGAGAGAGTTGTGTACGGCGAGTGGATGTGAGGTTATGGGTTAAGGTCAGCGGAGGTCACGGGTGCTCTTGGTGAAAAGTGAACGTTAAATTGCTTCAGTAGGTTCCTGCTGGGTGAGAGACCTCACCATCATGCCATACTAACTCCATGTAGCATCACCGCTAACCCCAAACCCTTCAAATGTAGGTGTTTTCTCAGAAGAACGTCTGTTTGCAAATCTTAAATTACTAGTCACTGGCGAAAGTTATTCAAAGGGACAAAAGGGGAATTTATTTAAGATAATTTATCTTAAAATTTGTAATGATTCCATAATAATATAAATATAATGCTGATTGCCAAATAGTAATTTGCCGAGTCATGAACGGACGTTATTCTTAAAAGCGCTGAGGTTTTTCGGCTGTGTCTCTCACCCGGACGCACGCCCGCCCACCCGCACGCACGCACGCAGACACACGCACACAGACACACACACACGTATAGAAAGACTGATAGGTGTGTTTACGAGGGTGAATAATAATACTACCTTATGGGGACTGCTGCAGTTTGAGCTTAGACGATCCAAATGGTTTTCTACAGGCTACACAACACCCACAAAAGGCAATATGGACACGGCACAACAACACAAAACACATGCACAAACACACACACAAAAAAAAACATGGGATGAAAATAAAAGGGTGGACAGAGTCTCTGGGCGTATGCTCAACGTATGGCCCAGGGACAGGGCCTGAAAACCACGCGTCCTGTGACCTTGAAGGTAAAATAGATGCGTTCAAATTCATCTATCGTCAACGCTGAAGGGGGAAGAAATAGTGAAAGGCCCCGTGCTAAAGATGTCTGAGGGAGGGATAATAACAGCCATAACAATAACAGAGTAATGAGAGCTTTTCTGGGTGCGAGGGCACGTAAATGTTGGCTACATGGACAGAGGGTTCATAAGCTAAACAGTATAATAAGGTCCAATAAGGTTTGGATGTTATTTTCAGCATTAAGAATCTTTCCAGGTCCAGCCTTGATGGGAAGATTTCTGAAATTGGATTTATATCGAAAAACAGCCACTGGCGAGTTCAGCTGTGCAGAGCTCAGTTTGCTCCAGTTTAGCTGTGTTGAATTGTAGATTTGAAAATAGAATTTCACCATAACGGCACATAAAACTTTTATGTGATTGTTGTGAACAAAAATACTTGATCTTGCATTTTTTGGGGGGGGGCGGGGGGGGGGGGTTGCAGGAAAATTGCTGGAATTGGCTAAAGAAATGGCGATTCAAAAATTATAATAATGCCTAAATAGAAGAAACCGTGGCCTCAAAGGTTCAAAAAAGTTAAAGTAGATGATTATTTAATGTGGGATCGCAAAATCACAATTTCCTTGAGGGACTGAGAAGTGTTGTAACAGTATGATTCTAATCTTGATTAAAAACTTTACAGTTCACAGGGTCACAGTTGCACTAAAAAACAAAAATAGTGTGGTATCGTAACAGAACTCTCAAATTTTAAGATTTAAGCGAGGATAGAATACAAAATTAGATCAAATTTAACACAATTGAAATATTGTTGGGTGTTCCAGGGTGTGTCATGTGCAGTGGGCGTGGGTGTGGGGGAGGGACACTGACCTCACATTGCTTCCTCTTCTTGGTGAAGATGTAGCGGATGAGAGTCTCCTGCAGCACTTCCTGTTTGACCAGGAAGTGCCAGAGACGCCGCACTGGAAAGGAAAGATGGTTCCTGGTTCTAAAAAAAGAAAGAAAAATAAAACAAATACATAGATAAACAAAGACACACACACACACGCGCACACACACACACACACACACACATATTATTATTATTATTATTATTATTAATAATAATAATAATGATAATAATAATAATAATAATAATAATGATAATAATAACTCAATAATAATAAATAAATAATATATTTAACAATATTCAACATATACAACCAAATCTTAGTGTATCATTTTGTGTTTTGTACTTGAAGGGGGTGTTATCGGGCTCCAGCATGGCCTTGTGTCGGAGGATGGCTGGCCCCCCACCGGCGCTGAGGTCAGTGGGGTAGGTATTGATGTAGTTGGGCGGGGGGCCGTCGAACTTGTTCATCCTCTCCAGCAGCAGCTGCTCCCAGTTCTCCAGGGTCTTCAGCACAGCGTTGCAGAGCGGGGAGGTCACCGGCAGGTCTGCCGACACAAACACGCAAAACACTAAATGCATTGGTTTCATCGATCCTACTGTTGTAAAGTCACTCATTTATTTTTATTTTACAAAAATAAAAAAATCTAATAATTTATTAAATGAAATAAACAAAGAAATAAATAATAATAATAAAAAAAATCTCCATACAACTTTTGGTAATCATATACTGTAGATTTTTTGGGGGTGATTTTCTTTTCCTTCTTCAATTTCATGTAAGTGTGTCAAGGACTCGTGTGTGTGTGTGTGTGTGTGTGTGTGTGTGTGTGTGTGTAAGGAGTGTGTAGGCATGTGTCTGCATCTGTGTGTGTGTGTGTGTGTGTGTGTGTGTCTGTGTGCACCTGTGAAGTCGAGGCCAGTGAGTGGGAGGAAGTTCTTGACGTTGTGCAGAGCCAGTTTGACCATCACCAGGCGGATCAGAGCCCAGCTACATGTCAGATAAAAAGAAAAGGAGGAAAATCTCAGACGCACAGCAGCAGGATTTGGACAGTAAAAAGGAGAATTTGGAATGACAGCAAGACTTGCTGCATTCATTTCGTTAACACATTTTGCTTTAAATTATTTAACCCTCTTTATTAATTAACTGTTTTGTATTTATTTTTATCTTATTATTGTTTCACCTCCAAATTTCTTTTTTCCCCCCTCTAACATTATTTATTGTATAATGTATGTAGAACACGAAGCTGCCTGTTCATTTTTACTACCCTGCATTTGCGTTGTTCCTTTTTATATTTGTATTCCCATTTTCTCCCTAAATTAAATTTTTACATGACACATTATAAAATGAAATTCAAGGACTTTCAAGCACTTTTTTAAGCTCTATTTTTTTTCCATTTTCAAAGACTTCAACGTGATCTTTACTAATTAAAATATTATATAATCTTAGTCTCAAGGACCTGGTAAGAACCCTGATAAAAACATGGTCACATGTTTCTAAATATTAGTTTATTTTCTGTATTGTTTTATTATGAATAATTGGGGTTATATGGGCCTCAGCCGCCCACCTCCAACTTCGCTGCCTCTTACTCCCCGAATAAATCTGAGAGAGTGCTCCTGTTTGACATTTGGGATTCTTTCTCAGTCACTGGCGGTGAGGAATGTTCCTTTCTAAACCCGCCCTACCTGTAGGAGGTTGGGTCGGAGTGCTGCGTCATCTGTGTGTCCGAGAGGAAGGCGTCGTCGTCGCCCTCGTCCTCCTCCGCGCCGCTCTCGTCCGAGTCGTACAGAGCCCCGCTGTCTGACAGAGGCAGGAAGGGCTGACCGAGAGAGAGAGAGAGAGAGAGGGAGGGAGAGAGAGAGAGGGAGGGAGAGAGAGAGAGAGAGACACGCACACACAAAGAGAGAGAGATAGAGAGAGAGCAGGGAGGAAAGAGGAGTGGAGAGCAGCTGGGATGAGATGTGAGTCATATATTTGACACTGAATATATATACAATATATACACACAGCATATACAGTATGAATCAATATTATTATTTTCGGGGCTGGGTATTGGGCAGGATGTCACGATTTGATTCAATATCGATTAAATCTGCGATACAATTACATGACTAAATTGACATTTTATACATGAGAATTCCTACCAATTTTTCCATTCTGTACCATCTGACGTGCATGTCAACAATATTTCACAGAAAAAAGATATATAAATAATATAATAATAAGGTCTCAATTCATTTGTAACTATGATGGAACTTTGATGGCATTTATTTTGAGCTTGGTGGCATAACTTCCAAATATTCATATTTTAAATATTCATATATCCATATTTTCAACATTTCAATTCAATTGTAACTACAATGGCATTTAATTTGAGTTTCATTTGAGAATACTGATAGTATAATTTTCAATTTGCAATTCAGAAACAGAAATAGAATTGATTGTATGGGAGTATTTTTTATTAATTATTATTATGATTACATTTTTTTTCATTATTCCTTTTTAATACTGCTTTTCATTAACTTTCATAATAA
>NC_137190.1:28267597-28297597 GCF_960531495.2 Zeus faber | reverse complement strand
CCTCTCTCTCCAGGGAGGCCTAGGGAGAGCGGGCGCGGGGATCGGCCCCCAGCTATCGGTGTAGGTACCAGATGTACTCGGCAGATCGACTCGCACACACGAGTCAAGAGGATGAAACAAACCCTGTGGCCAATGAAAGTGAGGGCTGTCACTCTCCGGCTGAGGTGCGGGTGCCGGGTGCACCACTGGCCCGTTTCATCCATGCCGTCAGGGAGGCGGAGCTGCTACGTTTTGTATGAGCATTATTAGCGGGCATTTCGACCGGCAAGATTATAATATAATTTAGCGTATTATTATTTTTTTTAATACATTTTAACCAGGCAAAAAAACGGTAATTACCGGAGCCAAATTTCAAGGAAGTGGCATTGTGCCGTAAAGCGTAACACGCTTTTCTCACAGAAGTTACATAGTGCAAGAACAGGCGTTCGAGGGGGTGGGTGGGAACGAAGGTGGTGCAATTCCCTATTATGACGAGTCAGTGTACCATCAAAATGATTTTGAAGCTGTTCTTTAAGGTAAAAATGTTTCATAGTGTTGCTTTAAACATGTGGATTTTGTAAAAAAAATATATACATTATAATTTAATTTAATTTGAAGTGTAACTGTGTTTTATAATAAGCACAGCACAATTTGTTGTTGGCATCAGAAGAGTATATTTTAATTAGGCAAATAGGCAGCATTTGTGTTTGTCCCGTGGATGTGAAATTGTGACAAAAATGGAAATGTTCCACCAAATACCATGAATTATACCGCTGCACAATACAAAAGAAGTGTGCAGAGCGCAGTGCGGTGCGATGGCGTGATAAGCCTCTGTCTTTCCATTTCCTTCCCAGAGGCAGTGAATCTCCTATTATAGAACACCATCTGCCCCTCTGCAAAAAAAAAACCAAAAAAAAAAAACCACTCTGCTCCTCCTATGCCTCTGCATGCATACACACCAGAACCTTTCCCCGACTTTGTGTTCTACTCTGCGGGGTTAAAAAATAAAGGTGACCAAAAAAAAAATAGGGCTTGAAAAATAACCTTGCCGTCATTTGGACAAAGCGGCCGCCACGCACTAAGGATGCCGTTATAGTGTGCTTGTCGCTCCCCTGGTTCCCTTTTTATAAACCTCGCAGCGTCTCACAAAAGAAGCCTCTACTCAGCGTTAATGACACACACCCTTGAGTGCCTCGGCACGTTGCTCTTTCAAGGCGTGAGATTCAGTGGAGCAGCTGGGAAGTCAAGTGAGGAAACCGTGCGTTGGCAGAGCCAAGCTAGCCGGGGCAGGCGTAGTTGAATGGTGGGAAACTCACGTGGGTTCTTTACGATGAGATCTTGAACACACACACATATAACCGCGGTGATTAACGTTACCTGGCCACTGTGCCGGGGCGGAGCTGGGCGTGAGGTGCTCCTCGATGCTCTCGGTGCGGAGCCGCCGCCGCTCGCTGAGCAGCAGGCCCTGGTAAACCATCCCCGTGAACTGGTTGGCTTCAGCCTGGCTGCTGCGGGGGAGGGGGGGGGACCCAGAGTCACTGATCACTTTGTAAAATAAACTTTTACGATGAACGATGAACTATGAACTCGTAATTGCTATTGGTATTAGAGTAGTTAATATGGCAGTAGACAGTGATAGTTCAGCTGCCACAGCTAGTACACAACGCCTAGTACACAACTATTCCGTCAATATACTGTAATAATTACAAGGTTTTATTAGTATTATAGTATATTAGTATTATATATACTGTATATTGTATAAACACGCAATTTAGTCATCCCCAAAACTACTTCCTGTTGACAATTTCTTTTTCTTTTTTTTTCATTTAGACTTTTTTACCATTATATATATAATATGTAATTTACTGTAATAGTTCTATGTATGAAAATGAGATTCTGATGGGCCGCTGTAAACACATGGTTTGAAATTTTATCAAAGTATCAGTCACTCCGCTGTGGGAGTGCTCGGATGCACTCACGCTCCGCTATTGTCTTGAACGACTTTCGGCGTACTCCACGGACCTGGCGTTCATCAACAGAATATAAAATGCGGCTTTTATTTGACTAATGGAGACGGTTTGTACCAGATGCCGACGGTGGCTGAGACTAGTTCGGGAAATGCATTCTAAACGGAGAGCAAGTTGCATCTTGGTACCCGGGGGACCTCTGATCTGCCGAGCTCAAAACTGCAATCATTTTTATTCTTCAGACGTCTTTTTTCGACAGAAATAACCTGGGCGGTGGTTTGACTGCATTGCAGTGCCACGCGGGGTGTGAGAAAGAAAGAGAGAGAGAGTACCTGTAGCTGTGGCTGTCACACAGGGCTTGGTAGATGCAGGCGGACAGAGAAGCTGCCAGCGTGTGCAGAGCGTTCACCTGGAGGAAGACGCGCGTGTTTACATTTCAATTATTCAACCTTGGCCTCCACTTCAATAAATAAATAACACTCCGGGTAGACTATGTCACGCAATAACGCTGAATTTTTGTAATAACTTGGCAAAATGTAATGCGTTTGACCATTATTATGTGATAAGGCACATCACAAATATTGTAATAACCACTGCATTATGTAATGTGTTATTACAGAGTGAGGGCATTTTTACATAATAAAGGCCAAATGTATTACATTATTATTTAATGCATTGTTAGAGGGTGTTAGAGTGCAGAGAATTTTATTTTGAAAAATAAAAATTTTAAACAAACAATAACCATTGTCCCATGTCCCATCCCTTTTTTGTAATTGATTACATATTGATCAGCTGTTACATCACATCACTTCCTGTTTCTCGTTTAACACCTCCACCCCGCCCTCCCTCCCCCCTATCCAAATGTGTCGGGGCTGGTTTGCTTCGAGCTCTGACCCGGTTGTCGGTGGCGTTGGGGTGCGGCGGAGCCTCCATGAGGGTGATGGTGTGCAGGATGTCGTGGATGTGGTTGCTGAGATGGAGCACGGGGTTGGCGATGACCGTTTTGGTGGGGGCGATGCTGGCCGAGAGCAGCGGAAGCGTGGTGGGCAGAGGCAGTGGGGACTGGAGCTGCTTCACCGTGGTCTCCTGCACAGACGCACAGAGGTACATATATACAGTATATTCATGTATGCATTACACAGCTCTGTGGAAGACTGGATTCTGGTTGGTCAATAGGGAAAATCAGTGGTCAGTTATTTCTGAACAGCTACAATGAAAGATTTGATTGGTGTTAGCTATGTTGTTGTGGACTATTTTTTTCAGTAGAAGCTCTTAAACTAGTCATGCTAGTTTAGTCGTACAATAATTAAAAATCAACATTTCATCTCAATGTATTAGGGATAATGACCTGCTGGAGTACCGTGACATATTTATGACTTATGTATATGTACATTTTTATATACACAGATCAGCCACAACAACACACACTAACATTGTGTAGCTCCCCCTCTTGTCGCCAAAACAGCTCTGACCCGTGGAGGCATGGACTCCACAAGACCTCTGAAGGTGTCCTGTGGTATCTGGCACCAAGACGTTCAGCAGATCCTTTAAGTCCTGGAAATTTTGAGGTGCGGTCCCCATGGATCGGGCTTGTTGTTCCAGCACATCCCACAGATGCTTGATCAGATCGGACCCTAACCCCGACCATCCACATGATGTAGAAGAAAACGTGACTCAGACCAGGCCACCTTCTTCCATTCCCTATTGTAGCCCCTTTCGGTCGTTGACAGGCGTCAGCATGGGCACTCTGAGCGGTCTGCGGCTACACAGCCCCATACGCAGCAAGGTGCGATGCATTGTGTATTCTGACATCTTTCTATCATAACCAGCATTAGTCAGTCAAGTCAAGTCAGTTCTTGAAGTCAATTTGTTGGAAGCAGGAAAAATGGGCAAGCATAAGGATCTGAGCAACTTTGACAAGGACCAAATTGTGATGGCTAGACGACTGGGTTAGAGCATCTACAAAACGGCAGGTCTTGTGGGATGTTCCTGGTACGCAGTGGTCAGTACCTACTAAAAGTGGTCCAAGGGGGCGACAGGGTCATGGGCACCCAAGGCTCATTGATGCGATGCTTAGCCGTCTGGTCCAATCCCACAGAAGAGCAGTGGGATTGGACAAGTTGGCAAGGTAGTACAAATTGCTGGCTATGATAGAAAGGTGTCAGAACACACAGTGCATCGCAGCCTGCTGTGTATGGTGCTGCGTAGCTGCAGAGCAGTCAGAGTGCCCATGCTGACCCCTGTCCACCACCGAAACGCCTACAATGTGCACCTGAGAATCAGAACTGGACCATAGAGCAATGGAAGAAGGTGGCCTGGTTTGACGAATCACGTTTTCTTCTACATCATGTGGATGGTCGGGGTTAGGGTCCGATCAGATCAAGCATCTCTGGGATGTGCTGGTACAACAAGTCCAGTCAATTGGGCCCCACCTCGCAACTTACAGGACTTAAAGGATCTGCTGCTAAGACCTTCAGAGGTCTTGTGGAGTCCATTTTTCAACGGGTCAGAGCTGTTTTGGCAGCACGAGGGGGACCTACACAATGTTAGTGGTGGTTTTAATGTTATGGCTGATATTTCCCCTGATTATACCCCTGGGGATTAATAAAGTGTTATCTTCATGGTATGCTTACTTTCAAAATAGAAGACACCTGAATAAAGATAATTTTCACATTCACAAGTGCTGATACATAAGACCAAGACTAGACTAGAAAGACTAGTAGTATAAGAATGCATACGCACCTGCTGGCTCTCCTGCAGCAAGAAGATGAGCTCCATGCGCACAGAGGTGACTCCGCCCCCCTTGGCGCCGTGCAGGCTGCAATAGGAGAGGAAGACCCTGAGCAGCGCCTGGTTCTTCCTCAGCCACGCCTTGCGCCGCTCCGAGTGCTGCTGCTTGGCCTGCAGGCGGCGCCGCTCCATCTGGTGGCGCTCGTACGCCCCAGCCTCCATGCAGTCCAGTGCGTCGTCGGGGATGTCCACAGATCCCCCGCGCTCCCCCCAGCGCTCCACCTCCTTGGTCTCCTCCTTCCCTTCCACCTGAAAAGGAGACAAATAATGGGATAAACGGACAACCTCAGGAGGTCTGACATGTTGACTGCGACACTAACCATCAAGGTAGCCCGCCTGTAATTCTTCCTCACTTAGCGAGGGTATATTTCAAAATGGGGTATATCCTTCCTAAAAGTAGACTCAATAACATAGTAAGGGTCTTGAAAAGCCTAGAAAAGCGCTTTATAACTCCAAGGTATTATTATTATCATATATCGGTATGGACCTTGTAGTTGCAGATTCTGTGCATGGCTCCGATCTCCTTCTCCAGCC
This sequence comes from Zeus faber, assembly GCF_960531495.2. Classification (NCBI taxonomy): domain Eukaryota; kingdom Metazoa; phylum Chordata; class Actinopteri; order Zeiformes; family Zeidae; genus Zeus; species Zeus faber. Next base: position 28,292,327 of record NC_137190.1, on the reverse strand, counting down.
AGTTGTACAGCTGGAAGCGGAGCTTTCCTCCGTCCACTTCGTAGCCGGTGGCCAAAGTCCGCAGCTCCGTCATTAGGATCTTTAGGCAGGCACGGAACTTCAGCTGCTCCGCGATCACGTCCACCTCCGACTCGCCCTGGGAGAATAAATCGTTCAGTTAAAAAGATTTTTAAGGGCAAGGGAAGCAGTAAAAGAATAGCTACCGCAACCCCGTCATACCGGAGCGTCCTCTTTGGCCAGGCCGCTCTGAGAGTCCACCTTCGCTTTGCTCTCGGCTTCCGGTTTCTTCATGGTCAGACCTCCGTCCTCGTCTTCATCGTCTTCATCGCCGTCGGCGCCCCAGTCAAGCTGCAGCCCTTCGTCTTCCACCTTGACCAGCGGCTGGCTCCAGTCCAGCCCGGACAGGCCATCGTCGGCTCCCAAGGCAGGGGCCCCCCAGTCCAAGCCTCCCTGGGTGCCGTTCTCCACCGGTTGACCGGAGCTCACGTTGGCCACGGAGGAACCTTTGCTTAGGGGCGAGGAGCCCGATTTCTTGGTCACCTTGGGAATCTTGGAGAGCACCTCGAGAGCCAGGACCGGGCAGCCCACCTACAGACAGCGACCAACAAAATGCAAACTTAACACGAGGTCAGGGTGGAAGAAATGGAATAAAGCGGCCCCACTGAGCTCCATCAAACCTTGAAGTGGGCGTTGGCAGTGGTGAAGAAGAGCTTGCGCTCAATGAGGTTGATCTCGTCGGCGCTGCTCTTCTCGGCAGTGAGGCCCGCTGTTCCCTCCAGCGTGGCAAAGTGGCGGCGGATGATGAGGGGGTGCGTCCTCAGGTAGTTGTAGAAGCTGAACACCACGGGGTTGCACGACTTCACCGTCACATCTGAGGATGAAAAGAGGAAAAATTGGAATGAATGAATCTGAATGAATTGGAATGAATGAATCTGAATGAATTGGAATGAATTAATCTGAATGACGGTAAGAAAGTCCAACTAGTGTTTCGGCCCTTTACCATACTCTACATTATCATATAGTTTAGAGTGATGAACCTCAGTTCAACTCGTAAACATATTGGTATTGTGATAGACGAATAAATGTTGGGAGCCCTGAAGATGATATTTCAGACCTGGGTTCTCGTCCTCCTCCTTGGGGATGCGCTCCAGCAGGGTGTCCAGGGCGCGGGTGTAGTCCTTCATGATCCAGAAGGCGATGCTGCGCAGGAAGGGGTCCGGGTGCAGCCTGGAGCAGTGGTAGCCGCTGCCGTCCCGGTTGCAGCCCAGCACCTTTTCGTAGAGCAGGCCCTGACAGGTGGAGGAGCTCTCGAAGTCGGCCTCGTAGAGCCGGGCAACGATCATGGCCAGCTGAAGGTCCTCCATCTTCTCCATCAACACCTGGACGGAGAACGCCGGCATGGCAAGGGTGGGGGCGGGCAGATGCAGGGTTACGGTGTTTTTCAACAGCGGAGGGGGGTGGAAATAAATTAAGAAGACGAAGGGAATTCACAGTGTTCATTGTAGGAGGTTTTGGAGAAGGGGAAGCTATTCGGAGCCTGTGATTCAAAATGAGAGGGGGACGTGGAGTGGCACCGCTCAGACACTCGCATCCTTCTTTGAATATAGTTTCACCAATCTGTGTGTTTTGACTGTGCTGTGTGACCAGCCTAGGCCAAGGAAAACCCAGCAGTCTATTTACGTCTGTTATCTGCTGGTTTTAGACACATCTCATGTGGCTTAAAAGGCTCAGAGCTGGAGACAATCCAGCTTTGTCGGCTAATGACCGTGGATCTCTCCAGCTCCCACAAACGCCTTCACACCTTCTGCTCTCCCCTCCACCGTCAGGAACGGAGGCAGCGCCAAGTTTCCACCGTGAGAGAAATCACAAAGCAGGAAACGGACTGATGAGCTTTTGAACTTTTGTATCTTCTGTCCATTGTGGTCTGGTTAACTGTAGTCTGTGCATGTGTGTGTGTGTGTGTGTGTGTGTCTGCATATCCACACCTCTATAGCGTCTTTTAGTGACCCGGCCAGGAGGAAGAAGGCGGCAGACTGTTCAAAGCGCTGCTTGCCCAGCAGAGAGAAGGCATTTTTCAGTGCTGCCTTCCGCCAGCGATCCTCTGTGAAGTTGTTCTTGAAAAACGTAGTCATTTTCTCATCATGCTGGGACCTACGACATGAAAAGAAACACACGTGGAGCTTAATTTTATGGAAAATACATTCAGTTCTGCCACACGAGTGACGTGAGGTTGCTTTCGAGGGGGGCTGGTTTTGTACCTGAACAGGCCCCAGAGGACGGCCTTCTTCTTCATGGCCAGGAAGAAAAGCGCCGCATCTAATGGGTCGTTGTGCCGTTGGAACGCAGCTTTACCGACCTGGAATCACACACACACACACACACACACACACACACACACACACACACACACACACACACACACACACACACACACACACACACACACACACACACACACACACACACAAGAATAAGTCATCTTGTGCTTATGAGAAATGACAGCAGAAAGCTTCAATAAATAACTGACAGTCTCCTCCTTCGTGGCTGTGAGACAGTCAATGGATTCACCAGTAGAAACTTAGACGCTTACACTTTGGGGTTATAAGGACATAGTCCTCAACATATGATACATGTTTCTTGATTCAAATCACTAAAATGTGTTTTGTGATAGATTAGTAAATTTTTCTCTCAATCATGCTTCATACAGTTCTTGATATTGTGAATACAGGAAGCGATATTTATTGCCTACTTCTTGAACTACCTACCTCAAATATAAACCGGTACTCAAAAAAAACAACAAAAAACAAAAGAGGCCCCAAATAAATGCCGGGGGCGTGGTCGACACTAAAAAATAAAAAAACCTGCCTCAAATAAAGACCGGGGGGAAAAACCAAGGACGGATAAACTCCCTGTGCATGTCAGTCAAGAATTATGTGCATTTCCACCTTCTTCTCCTTCAGACAGGTGCGCCTCCCTGTGCTGCTTCCCATGCCGGTTTTCCTGTGTTTTTATTTCAGATCTATTTGTTTTCGTTAGTTTCTACGTGTTTGAAACAAACATTCTAAACCTACTCTGAATTTTAAACAAAGGGAGTTCCTCCTTGGATCAGGACCATGGATTACTTAATGGCAAGAGAGCGATCTCTGGTTCACTGTGTGTACCGGCCTTTCCTGTGTCTCCAAACAAAAATAATAATGCGAGTGCTGAGAAATGACAAAGTAATCTCTTAAAATATAAACAGTGTGTTTTTAGATTATTTTAGATGTATTTAATTTGAGGAGCACGGCACCCAGGCGGCAGATTTAAAATTCAAAGAGGACGTTTTGGTTTAGTTTTAGATATAAAAGCCTGCCTCTAAAGCCTGGTACCCACTGCAGTCGAGGTAAATAAAACTATTTGAGGAAATACGGTACTTCCTGTTTTTCTACCGCACTCCCCGCTGAACAGCTTTTGATTTTCACTGCCTATCACTCTACTCTTTTGACGAAGAAGTGATTTGGATTTTCTCTCGCAAAGGTCTTGTTAAAATGGTACTTGGCGAAAAAAGCGGAATGAATAATTATCCAAACCAGCATGGCTACGCACCGCGAATCAAAGGCATGTTTTTGTGACTGAACGACTGCAGCCTTTAGATGACTCGTCTATCGAGGGAGTCGGCTTGGGTATGAAGAAAATCCCTAGACTGGTCACTTTCTCTTTCCATTATTGCCTAATAGCTTGGCGTGGAGGAGAACGGACTCTGAGTATCGCCGGTTGCCGTGGAGTTGGCGACGTGCCGTGTTCACTTCAGCGCGTTCCTCAACTTTCTCCTTGGGATGAAGCCAGAGGGCGAAGGCGGGATGACGCCGTTGAAGACACGTCTAGATGCTTAAGGATAACCTTAAGCTTAAGGATAACCGCCCCCCCCGTCGTGGATTTTCCCCTTTCCCTTCCGAGTCCACTGCGGAGGTTTCCAGATACCTTTTCCACCATCTTGCGCAGGGTGTTGATGTTGCGTATCCACCAGCCCACGCCCACGGCGCGCAGCTCTGACCACTGCGGGTCTCCTCGCTGCATGGCTGGGATCATGTTCAGCATCTCTTCCTCCGCCTCCGAGTGGAAGGCCCACGCAAAGTGGCAGGTGGACAGGCCTGGGAGAGAGCGAGAGAAATGAAGATGAGTGCAAGACTCAATCGTGAAGTTGGAGAGCACTTTGGAGATCTGACTCCTGCGATATCACATTGTCATAGACTTGGGGAAAGACCTGATCATCAGTCATTTAAAACATATTCATTGCTTATGAATATTTCCAACAAATTGCTTGTAACAACGCATTATTATTTTTACAACCCCCAGATTTTTTAATTACTTGCCAACATGTAATACATTTTTACCATTATTATGTACAGTAATAACACCCGCATTTTGCAACCACTCGCCAAAATGTAATGATTTTGACCTTTATTATGAAATAAAACATTGTTATTAATAAGCATCTTGAACACAATATGTACATTTTGTAATAACCTATTCCATAATGCAGTGTTTGGCATATATTTCGGGGGTTACAACTTTTTCTGATTAATATGTAATAATTAAATGCATTACGTAATAACCCTAAGCAAAATGTCTGCTTTCATGTGTCACACTTGGTTAATGAGAAAATGCCACTAAGGCTCACACAAACAAAAACACACGGTTATTAGGTTATTACACAATGCGGCAAAATGTATAGTATTCAAATGTGTTATAACAGAATACAGCGGTATTACATAATGCATTGTTATTACATAATGCGTTGTTATTACATAATGCGTTAGGGCTGTACTCGACACATTTTGTCAGTTGATCAGATTCGACTGTTAAGGCCGAATGAATAATCCACTATTCGCCAGGAGGGGTCGGGGGGGGGTGGACTGGGCGGAAGCGGGCCGTGCCATTTTGCGCACCTGTCTCCCTCTCCGACAGTACAGACGTAAAAAGATATTTATGATTCCCCTTATTAATAATTCCTCATTGAAATGTTATCCCTGTGCATTTTGTAAGCTTCTATCTGTTTTATCCTGTTATTGTAATGCACACTGACTGACCAAACAAAAAGACTGCTCGATTTGAAGAATGTCAGTCAAATGACTGGTTTCCAACTGATGATTTGACTTGTTGACGTTCAGGGGGCAGCCCCGTGCGTTGTTATTCTGTAATGTGTTATTACAAAATGCGTTGTTATTACATAATGTGTTGCTATGACACAATGCATTATTATTACATAATGTGTTGTTATTACCTAATGCATTGTTATTCCGTAATGTGTTGTTATTACCAAATGTATTGTTATTACATAATGGGTTACTACAAAATGCGTTGTTACAGTGTTTGATGAAGCCCCTCTCTGTGAGGCACATGTCTGCTGCGTATTACCCTGGTGCAGCAGCTGCATGCGGTAGAGCGGCGGCAACGACGTGAGCAGACACGTGTGCAGACGCATGGCCAGCAGGTAGCGCAGCCCACACTCGTCCAGAGCCTCCCCGCCTGGAACAAACAGGATGCTACTTAGTACGAGGCCAACAAAACAACGTCGCAATGTATAGACACTTTGTAATATACTTTTCATAATGACAGAAACAGTATTCAAATATAAACAATAACACATTATTTATTATTTATTTAATTATTTATTAATTACATACTTTATTTAGTGATTGTAATTATTTATTAATTACTTATATTTTTTGCCATTTTTATTTTATTTAATGGACTGTAAGATATGCAACATACACATATATGTTGCATATTATCATCTGATGTTCTAAAAATGCCTTTGGAAAAAATGTTTGGCATATCACCAACTGCTTACTCAGCTCCAGATATTTCACTGTGGTTTTACCCATCACTAAATGTGCACAGTAATTAAATTGGGAGCAGTTTTTGCAGAGTCGTGGTAAATGAAGTCCAGCGTGACTGCAGTTCATCTGGTCCTGCCAGGGAGAATACGTCTCTCATCCTTGATCCTTGTTAACCCTGTGTGCTTACTTAAAAGAGGAACAACCTGCTAACATCTTCCTCTCAAAAGACTAAATAAATAGGAGTGTTCAATAGGTCTGGTGGTGAACAAGGGCGCAGGATAAACACTGGTGTTTACTGTATGTTATGTTATTTTATTTTATGGCCGCAGATAAAAACCACGACCAAAGAACACTTAATCAAGAAGTAATAGACGCTTATTTCTGGAACGTAGGATTTAAATAGAGTATGATCTCGCAATGAGGGCATCTGATGGACTCGCAGACCTTGAGGCGCACCGATGTGCTAGCAAACTTTGACTTTGTTTGCCGACTTATACACAAGCGTTACACAACAGGATTAATATCAGTTATACTTAGTTATTATACGGCTCTGATAATGTGCAGTCAGACGGTCATACACGACCTGATCACCCTGTTGGGGGATTACTTACTCAAACTCCCTGCACCAATTTGAAATTCACTTACTCATTCCCACGGGAGAGTTCAACACCCAAGGACAGCTGACTAACAAACCTTGAAGTTCTTTGAATGTATTCTCCACAAGACAAACGAATCAACCTTTCAACAACAGAGAACAACGTTAGGCAATCACAGCCGAACGGACCTGTGTACTGTTGGTCGTTGGAGCGGGTGACCTCGGCGCTGGTGGTCGCCACGGTGTCGGCCAGGGCCACCAGGAACATCTGCTCCAGCCTGGTCAGGCCCGGCAGGCTGGAGTGCATCAGGTGACTGGACAGGACCTGAAGTGACACGGGGAGAGAGAGAGAGAGAGAGATGAAAATTGAACCTCTTCATTTAAGGAATAGAAAGGACAGGCATGTTCAACTCACACAAAATTACTTATATAATAGCAATATATATCGATGTTGTGATGAGACTAGATATCGTCAGGGATTTTTGTTCGTAATCATAATACTGTTATATAGTTAAATATCGTAATATAACTTTATGAACTTCATAGACTGTTCTAGATGTTCTAATCAATGACCTGCTTGGTCATAATATCCACATTACTAATGATTGTTTCTCAAATATTTCTTGTGTGAGGTAGTATATTATATTGAGGTACTGGTCAGAATACAGCATGATATTTGATTTTGTCAATATCGCCTCGCCCTCCGTGACTTGGCGCAGAACACCAAAAATAAGCCTACGCTCCGACATGATATAATGAAACAATCTTCGATGAGTCTGAGGCCCAAAATCATGAGCTAACCGGTGAGTTAGGCACGAGAGTTGCGCGTTCAATATTCATCTAATATAAAACACCAAGCCATCATAGAAATTGATGAACCTGAGCGTGCTCTGGTCCAAAGTAGGTCGGGCCGTACTGAGAGAGGTTTATAACTCGAGACTTCTTCTCTGGTTTCTCGGTGGCGAAGCTCACAAAGTCATCCGTGGTCACGGCTTGCACCTGGGAGGCACGGTCAAAATGTAAGAAATAATGGGTGCAATAAAAAAAAAAAGAGCATTAAAATAAATAAACAAAAATAATAAAAAGAAAAATAATAATAATAATAATAGTAATAATTAATACAACACATATAATATATATATATACACAATATAGATGACGAATATAAATACATAATAAAATAATACATAATATAATCCATAATAATATTCATATCATCAATAATTATTAACTGCAATAAATACATAATATAAATAATATACACATATTAATTATAATATATCTCATATAAACTAAATAACATAAATACATAATATAGAATCCTGACTTATAATATAATAATTCATTATTAATTTATAAAATTTTAAAGAATTCAAATTCAGTTTTTTAAGAATTCAAAGTTTCCTTTCATTGAAATACATCATGTTAAGCATGTTAATCATAGTCAGTCATTGTTTTCAAACAAAACTCACTCAAATATTATATTTTAGGCTTGTATACGATATTGTTTTGAATCTCCAGCTCGACGCACCTGGAAAAGGTCCGCATACTGGTCCTCGCCGCCCTTCTGCGGCCCCTCGCCCTCGGCCACCTTCGCTCCTTTGGGCGCCTCCTCGCCTCCCTTGTAGGATGTGTCCAGGTCGGCGGACAGCAGGGTATAGAGTGGCAGCGGGGGGATGGAGTTGATCTCCGTGTAGTCCCGGCCTCCGTCACGACCCGCCACGATGGTGTCCTTGGCCGTGCTGCCGGTCACGCTGATAGTCCTGGACAGGTGCCTCCTGGACCCGCCCTCCCCCGCCTCCACGTCCCTCACCACGGCAACCTCCCCGGCGATGCACTTCACCAGGTGGGACAGGATGGCCTGGGGGAGAGAGGCGCTTGTTTTTTTCCCCCTTTTAAATGAATGTCCTTAATTAACAAAAAGATAATGTCTCGACACTTCCCATTCTAGCTTCAAAAAAATATGTGTTTGAAAGTTACAAAGTTACTTACAAAGTAGAAAATGCAGCTTTTCTTCAACATCTGACATCTGGTATTATCAACACGACGTGATTTTGATACAAAAGATTCCATTCAATATTGATTCGATTTTTATTGTGTACAATTAACTGTTAACTGTACTGTTAACTGTATATTTTCAAAACTTTCCATATATTTTTATATATCTTCTCCTTTTTTATATTTTCATTGCTTCATTATTAATGCTTATTTTTGACCTACCTACCTAACTTCCTACATACCAACCGACCCACATACTTATCTTCCTACGAACCTACCTACCTGCTACTTGTATGTACATACCTACTTATCTAGATGCCGACCTACCTACCTACCTACCTACCAAGCAATCTCCATATCTATCTATCTATCTATCTATCTATCTATCTATCTATCTATCTATCTATCTACTGATGAGATGCTCACAATACGATTTTTAAATCAATATATTGATATTTTATACAGAATTACATAATTGCTACTAACTTTTCACTATAACATCTGATGTGGGCTGCAAAAATATTTCACAACACAATTTGGAGAGTAAATATTTAAATTCATTCAATTCAAGAGGAAACTGGTTGGATTCTACCAACAAAGTATCAATATTTCAGTTTTCAAATTGATACAGACACAAGAGAATTGATTTTTTCTTTAAACCCAGACCTAACTCTTGGCATCAGGGATATTCTCTTATAAAACCCTTTTTCAACAGACTCATTTGATACACCGGTGCATCATGAAGCAGAAGCGGACCCACCTTGGCGCGGCGGACCTTCCCTAGGTCCATGAGCTCCAACAGTTGGGTGGGGTGGTACTGGGGCAGCGTGGGCGAGAGCGAGTGGGCCGCCTCGAACAGCCCCCCGTCCTGCAGCCCGGCCGGGGCGCGCAGGGCCTCGTCCACGGCGGCGCTGCCCTCGAACACGCTTTTCAACCTCGACCTCCCCTCGAGTGCCGCGGACGAGGAGGCGGTCGCAGCGGTGCCGGCGTGGCCGGCGGAGATATTGTCGGCGGATGACAGGCTGCCGTTCTCCCCGTCGCCCGGCTTCCTGTCCTGGCGCCACTGGGCGTACACGTGCATCTCACAGTCCATGCCCACCACCAAGATGCCGTCCCGGATCCAGGACAGCGAGACGGGCAGGGAGGGGGTGCCGTCCACGGAGGACAGCAGGTCCACAGAGCGCAGCAGGATCCAACGTGAGCGGATGCCCTGTTTGATACTGCCCCCTAGAGGCAGGGTGATCACTGCCACCCCCTCCTTGCTGCTGGTCTGCTCGTTGACCATGCCCGAGATGCGACCATACATCAGGATGTTGGAGCCCACGCCCACAGTGAGGATGTGGGAGCCATCCTCCTTGGAGAGCCAGTCCAGGTGGACGTAGTGCTTGATGTTGGGCGAGCTGTGGTCCCTGCTCATATACAGGTCGGACCTGGGGGTGGACGGACAACGCCCGAGTGATCATTTTGTTACAACGTGAGGGCACTAAGCGACACACACACACACACAGACGCACCCACGCACGCACGCAGGCAGGCAGGCAGGCAGGCAGGCAGGCAGGCAGGCTGACCTGCTATAGACGAAGAGGTTGGAGTCCACGCTGACCCGGGGGTCCAGGGTGGAGGTCGGCCGGGTGAAGTCGTCCAGGTGGAGGGTCTGCTCCAGCACCCACTCTGACCCGCCCGTGGACTCGCACTCGTAGATGGACACGTGCATGGAGAAGTCCCCTCCGGGGCTCACCGACTGGAAGGGAGAGGGGTTTTCCAAAATCAGGAAGGGAGGATCGTCCACTAAAAACTAAGGCAAGCGTGGTTGCATTGAATCAGTTGCTAAATCAATAACAACGTTCTCAACTGAAATAACAGAGCGTCTGCAGATATCAGAGAGTAAAACGTAATACTTTGAAGAACCATATTTGGACAAATGACCTCTCTCTTATTCAATTTATTGAATTACAGACAATATAAGTACTGCAGGTAAGTATAAAGGGAAGTAATATGTATCTGGTATGAGGCAGAGTTAAGCATTAAGTGGAAATTTGGTTATGAACAAGATGATTCTATGGACTGTTATTAGAACAGGTTAGCGTAGCAGGTAACTAAGAAGGCAAGTAGGGTCAGTAGTGCTCATTGGTAGGCTCAGGGTTTATAACTTCAGAAATGTTAATTATGACAAAAGAATGGAGTACGGCGAAATCAGGCAAAATGTTTGTTGAAATTTGAAAGACTTTAAAAATACAAATTCAAGACTATACTATCACTTTAAAGGCCTTATATTTGAAAAAATGAATACAGGGCATTTTAAGACTTTTTAATGACCTGCAGACCGGTGATGGCCTTGTTACTCCAAAAATGTGATTTATTACTCATAACTCTTTTCAAAAGTAATCTTATTACTTTACTTATTACTCCCTGCAAAGAGAAATTTGGTACACTACTCTATTATTTTTACTCTAATACACTATTACTTTTCTGTTACACCCCACAAAATTAGCAATTGCGTCCGTTCTCCTCAAAATTCAGACTTCTCATGTGAACCTAAGGAGTGCAACCTGAGGAGGTTAAGCTCAGAGTGCATGTATACGGACGTGGTGTTCCAGTGCCTGCAATAAATACTGGGCTCATGCAGTTAAAGTCGAGCCTCTGGATATCCTTCTCATATACCCAGTCCTATCATAGTCCTAGTCTTATCACTGTCATATGGAACAACGACAGTGTGAATGTCAGGGGAATCGCCGGTATGTGCCGGACGTGTACGGGTGATGGTAATGAAAATGAATCAACAAAAGTAAGGCTATAATGAGTGTTTTTTTAGGGGGGTAACTGTAATATCTTTACTGAAATTTTATTGGTAATTCGTTGCACTACTCTTTACTGGTGAAAGTAATATTATTCCAGTAACGTTGTTACTGTAAAACTGCTACAGACACCATGAATTAAATGTTTTTTGGAGTGGGTGACGGCGTTCCACACTGTGTTTGATATATTATACACATATATTTGAGAATGTGAGTTTATTTGGCTTATGAGACAAATCGGAACAACCCAATTGGCCATGAGATATGGTCCACCCTTCAGGATGTTTCCAAGTTGATATACTTCTAGATTCAACCATTTAGCTTGTAGAAACAAACACAGGGATTGCGTCAACATGCCTCCCCCACCTGTCCCTGCCGCGGCTGCTTGAAGGCCACGGCCAGACGGCCGGTGTAGGAGCAGGACACGGCGACGGGGCGCCCCGACACCGACACGGCGCTGTTGTTGTCCTCCTCCTCGTTCAGCAGCGCCCAGGGCTCCCAGCGGTACGAGCGGCGGTCCAGCCTCCCGTCGCCCTCGCCCTCCTCGCCTCCCTCCACGCCGCAGCGCCAGAAGCGCACATGGGAGTCGGAGCAGGTGGTGACGATCAGGTAGGGGGCCAGGCACACCGGGTAGATGGAGGAGGAGCTCAGATGGCCTATGGAAAAATGGGAGATGGTCAGTTTAAAGATATGAATTTAAGTAATGAATCAATCTTTGATTTGAACTACTTTCACAATGTATCAAATAACAATGATTAAGTGTAAAAAAATGATTGGCAGCATTCTTTTAAGAGTATTTTTTTTCACCTCTATAACAGTTATAGTTAATAGCAGTTCTGAATGTGTCTGCATTTAAAACTAAGATCTCTGTTTTATGTTCTTATTTTTACTCGTCACAAAGATGTAAGATGTATCCCTTCAATAACTGATAACTAAAATAAAAGCATTTGAGATTAAAAAAGGTGTATTTCCTTAATTTCACAGAAGCTCGGCTAGTTGATCCCACCTGCCGCCCTGCATTGCGCTAACACAGTTACTATGCAGCACTGGAGTACTCATTTAAGGTTAATGAAGTAATGGAAAGGTGTTTAAAAATAATTCATATATGGATAATGACATAACAATGAATAAAATATAGGATTTAATTGAGTTTTAAAGCAGTTCCAAATGTAGCTGCATTTTAAACTAAGATATCCTTTTATGTTTTTATTTGAACTCATACTACCTTACTGATTGTTAAATACTTTCTCTACTTATCATCGTCGTATTTTCCAACATTCAGGAACTAGGCTGGCTTGATCCCATCTGCTGACTTGCATTGCGCTAACACAGTTAGCATTCTGAGCTGGAATATCCCTCTAAGGTTAATAATCGAGTAAACGAAAGGTGTTTACAAAACAATGAATACACAGACGAAAAACGCTCATAAAATAATTCCACTGGAACATAGAAATGTATGGACTATGGATGGATTATTAACGGTATTTGTAACAACTGCACAGCAATCATAAGGTACAGGTGTGTGTGTGTGTGTGTGTGTGTGTGTGTGTGTGTGTGTGTGTGTGTGTGTGTGTGTTCCATTCCCTACCTGCGGAGGGCGTGGCCCTGGTGACCTCCACCCCGTGCGGCAGGTCCAGCCGCTTGCTGTACACCAGCTTGGAGCTGAGGATCAGCTTGCTGGCCGACTGGAGGTTGGCGGTGGAGGCGGAGCGGGGCAGGGGGCTGACTGGGGAGGCGTCCGGGGAGGAGTCGGGGTTCATCACCTGGTTGGGAACCATCAGCTGGCTCTGGAAGCTGTAGTCTGGAGCCGGCTCATCTGGACACCCGGGGGGGGTTAATTGATAATTGATGGTGGGGAAATTCCTAAAATATAGTATAGGATGAACCTGGTGCGTCGTTTAACTCACCCATGCAGGCCTGGACAGACTTTAGGTGCAGGTGCCACATCTGCAGGACGGAGTTCCTGTTGAGGTCCTTCTCGATCACCACCAGGAAGAACTTCTCGGAGAACGGCGCAGGGCTGTACTCTGGAGACGGGCAAAAACCAGTGACTTAAAGGGAAAGTCCACAGTAAAGCCACGTGACACTCGAGTCTTCATCACTGCAAAGAACTAGCCGCAACGGCAGGGACTTATTATGTATTAGTGTTGGGATACAAAAAAAAATGCCAATGCCAGCGTTATGGAATGGTTAACAGACGAGATGCAACCCACCCTCGGCCGAGGGAAAGGTCGGCACGTTAGGCTCCGCCTCCTCCAGCGGCTTGTAGCCTAGAATGAAGTCCTCTTGGAAGACATGGAGCAGCTGGGTGTTGGAGCCACACTGACAGCACACAAACAAAACAGCGCAAAACATGTTCAATACGTTTGCGTTAATCGAAAGCGCGTCGACCTAAAGGGAGCGTGAGGAGAGCACGAGCGGCTTTTCAGACCTGGTTGGTGATCACGTCCAGCTCTATGATGCATCCCGGTCTGGCGGTGGATTGCTGGCTCACAATGTTGAACACCTCGCCTACCAGTTTCTGAACAAAGACGGGACACATGCAGTTTTTGTTTATACGAGGGCTTACATCAATATAATATCAGACTAGAGACCAGATTTCATCCCGGATTTTGGTTATTGTAATATCGCAATATAGTTAAATGTTGTCTTGAAGGCCATTTTCTGAACTTAATAGTAAGTAATATCTCCCTGTTTGGTTATAATAGCCACGTTACTAATTATTGTGTGTGAAAATCTTATGAAAGCACTAATAATCAGTCAAATTATCAATATTGAGGTCCAAAAATATAGTGATATTTGATTTTGTGAATATCCTTACACCCTTTTTTTGCGGCTAATATGGTGTTTAGGAATGACTGGGAATGGCTGAGATAAATGTGTCTAGATATATGCAGATATAGGGTTTTGTTGTTGGTGGTTGTGAGGTTGTAGCATTAATTGTTCGGCCTTCTGCGGTTGTACTGCATTTAATCTGTGATTTGAGGCGAAAGCAGAAATTATACGGATGAAACGACCTCCCCTGCGGCACCCGGGCACAAATGTTTACCGAGAACCAAAACGAATGGGAAGGTACATCAAATCCCCTGCCGGGAAAACGGTGGAACGCTAAGTGCCTTCCGAAACAGCGATCGTTAAGGGCTGCTCTAATGTGTACTCACGGATGTCTCGGGGTCCGACAGCTCGTCCAGGAGTTTTCGCGCGTCCACCACGGCCTGGTAGAGACGCAGGTTTTTGCCGTCCGACGCCACGAAGCAGGCGCTGGCGCTGTTGCAGTAGCTCCCTGGGGAGCAGAGCACAGGGGCTGCGTTACACGGGCATCAGGTGCGGGGAGACGGCAGCGTTTGCGCGAGTTCCTCCGCCGCCACCGCGTCCGTTCAAACAGGGGACCGGACAAGCTGTCGCAATTGTTACGTAATCACCCGATCACAAATTTGTTCATTGAAATTGTTAAGGTTCCACAATCGTATGTTTCCATCCAAATGTATACAGAATTTCAATTGTAGCCACATGCTTATTGACATAATTAACTTAGCTAACCCAATTATTTATGTTCCAACGCTCAATGTCAATAGATAGCTTTTCTACAATAGGTATACACATATTATCACACTGTTAGAAGATTGTGACAGCCCTACTTCTTAACATTAAAGTATTTACATTGATAAATTAATGTGGAGTTAGTACGGTACTGTTCCATTCGACTCTTTGAAACGTATCGACCAAAAATGACATTCATGCAAACTAGAAAACTGAAAATGGAGCAGGATGCATCTCAGTTCAAAAGAGGCTTGTTGCCATCATTAATTATTGTATTCATTATTCTCACAGGATAAGGTGCCGACGCTTAAAACACACACACACACACACACACACACAGACACACACACACACACACACACACACACACACACACACACACACACACACACACACACACACACACACACACACACACACACACACACACACACACACACACACTTTGTAACAAAGCCGAGCTCTGGTACAAAATAAAAACATTCCGCTCAGTAGGTGTGATTATGTAATATCTCAAGTTCCCAATTTTAAGGGCTGGGATGATTCAGCGCAGATGACAACTTCCTGTTAAATCAAACCGAGCTTTATGAATTTCCTTGTTAAAAGTCAAGAGGTTAAATTGTGTGTGAGAGTGTGAGTGTCCTGACCGAGCACGGAGCTGGGCACCAGCGTGGGGAGCCAGGCCACATTGCTGAAGGCCGAGGTGTGCAGGGAGTTTATGCGGGCCAGCTCCGAGACCCCCCCGGTGCAGGACAGGGGTCCGATGTGGTCCACCCTCCACAGGATCAGCTCGCTGTAGATGGCGTTGGGGTCGTGGAAGGTTCGGGTGGCCGCGTTACGAAGCTGCTTCCTGAGACGCGCGACAGTTAGTTGGGTGTTTAGAAATGTCACAATGTTTGGATGAGAATGACTAACACAGCGGTTTCTATGGCGCTAAAAACAAACATGCAAATAGAGAACTTTATGACTGGGTTGTGTTTGAAATAATGTTTTTGTTAATGTTACTGTGACTGCTTCAGGTTAATATGATGTTTTCTTTTCTAAATTAACTCAACTGTGAATGTAATCATCAGCCCGAAATGGATCAAATCAAAAATGTTCTTGTTTTTTTTTTTTTTGTAGCAGGATAGGTAAAAGAGAGGTTCGCTATTTTTCAACCCAGGTCTTAATGTTAAGGTTAAAATGTTGGTTCCCATCATTTATATCACTTTACAACACAACGTCACTGAACCCTTCATTATTGATCATTTTAACACATGGGCGAGAACGTCTCACTGTGCTTACATGTACGCCAATCGGGCAAATGTTTATGCCTTAAAAAAACCCTGTTCAATCCTCGCTCCGAAAACGAGGAAAATCACATTATTGTGATAATTTGAAAAAAGGGGAGCAAACCACACATTACACCATGTTTTCAGTGTTTCACTGACTCTTCCGCAAACCAGCTCTTTTGACTGCATCTGCGCTAATGAAAGAGACTAGAAACAGGAAGTTGTGGCGCTTCCTCCTTGCAACCTAATGTAGCCAACGCTACTCTCTGGATGTACTGTGGCAAACTTTGAGGTTCTTTAAGGTTTGAACATTCAGTACATGAACAATTATAAATTATGGGAATCAACATTTAAATTAATCCTGGATACAAAAATAGTGATACCAATCCTTCAACTGAAAATTGCATGTTGTGTTATAGTATGTCCTCGCCATTAGAAAAATTCAAAAAGAAAATCAAGATATTAAAATGTGGGCTTTTTTCTGACCACCGATGACCCCCTGCGGCGGGGAAAAATGTTTAAGACACGCACATGCTCTCCCCGCCCCTTCCTACCTGGGCAGGCCCTTGGGGGGCGGCAGGGAGGGCGGCTGCTCCCCCTCCAGGCTGCTGGGGGCGGAGGGCGGGGTGAGCAGGGCGTTGTGGTGGGAGGAGGTGAGCAGCAGAGGCAGCACGGTGTGGCACGCCTGGTCGTTGAGGTGGAAGCGGTGGCCGCAGTAGCGGAACTTGTGCGACACGGTCAGGACGTTGGAGAAGGCCGAGCGCTCAGCGAAGGTCACGGCCCACTGTGGACAGAGGGAGGTGTGAAGAGTGAGCCTCACTGAAGTCAATTCAAGATATGATATGGAATACAGATACATGATGATACAGAGGAAAAACAATAATACACAGGATCTGACGTTAAAATCCCTTGCTGATCTATTGAACTATTTAAATATTCTCACGACTCCTTTGAATAATGTTTGATTCAGGTAATTGGGAGAAGGAGGGTACATTGTCATCGCTCGATCGAGGATTAGATGTGTACTTACTCTGTTTTTTACTAGGGAAGCACCGAAAATGGTATGAGATCAGTTCATATACCGGCCAAAAATAGGGCATATATGTCGTATAATAATAATAAAAAAAGGAATAAATCTGATACCAGGAGCAGCATTAAATGCGACAGATGTGAAAGCAAATTTACCTTTATTTGACACAGAGAAATATGTGGAAAAAATTGGATGACACCTCAATCATCGCTGTTTGACACAGCATGAGATACTTTAAGTAGTATTTCAGAACTGAAGTTTATAACTCAAAATCAATATTGGAAGTGAAAAACTGTGAATCTCCAACTAATAATCGAATAATTAAAAATACTTCTCTCATCAAATATTAAACTATTTCGATGTATTATTTTTCTTACATCTCTAAATATTTGTACACAATACAGCGCATATTCAAATCCGTCCCGTGCCCCCACCTGGTTGAGAGAGCCGTCGATGTGCTTGGAGACCATCATGACGGCGGGGCCGATGCCGGCGTGGGGGCCCAGAGCGGGGCCCAGCGCGAGCGAGCTCAGGCCGGCGGAGGCGGAGGCGGAGCGGGAGACATGGCGGGGCCTCCTGACCGTTTCCCCCAGCACGGGACCCTCCCCCTCGCTCAGGGTGCAGGCGTACATCAGGATGTTCTTGCTCAGCGAGTTGGCGTCGCCCGTGGGGAAGGCCACCGGGATGCGAGAGGCAAAGGACACCTGGGTGGAGGGAGAGGGAGAGGGAGAGAGAGAGGGAGAGAGAGACAGACAGAGAGAGAGAGAGGGTTGTTGGCACTCTTATACTGTATACATAAGGATAATAATTCACACACACTGTAGAAGCTACAACGCTGCCTCAGAGTGTGTGTGTATGTGTGTGTGTGTGTGATAGAGTGACTCAGCGAGTGTGCACATGTGCTATCGCAGAGTGTCTGCAGTTGGATTATTATTCTTTCTTTTTTTTTTTTTTTTTACTTTTTAAATGCCACCTCGAATTGCAAAAGAAATAGTCAAAAGAAAAAGCACAAAAATAAAAAGAATCTTTAAAAGGGATACTCCCGCAGTACCCATCCACTGGTTATCGTTTTCTTTCAGGTGAAAAGGTCAATGGTAATTTCTTCCCTGTGTGTCCAGTGTCCTGAGGGAGCGACGGGCGGCGCTTCAAGTGAGTTGGGACACACATGAAATTAGTATTGACGAAAGGTGAATTTTCCTCAAAAAAACGGGAGTATCCCTTTAATCAAACTAAATGATCTGCCAATGGGATAGGAAGACATTATTTGATCAGAAAAAAAAAAAAAAAAAAAGATTATCTCATCGATTACTAAACATCGTATTCTAAAAATAAGGACAGATTCAAGCATTTCTTCTTTCAGAGGGGACGGCATCAAAAGTCTACCCTTCTAAAATATTGGTGATTTTGCGTAAACAAATCAAGAGAAATCTTCCCCTTTGTGAGATAGTTGAAGGCATATTTTTCGCAAAACTGTTCTATGCCAGTTGGTACCCTTCTAACATCTATCATAAATAAAATGTAATTTTAGTTAGGCTTTTGATTGGATAATGGAATTTAAAGTGGTAATCCGTAAAATTATTTCGATAACAACAAAATCCCAACAAAAAAATGTGATATTTATCTTATATTTATTAAGCTGACACTTATAAGGAACAGCCATTCAATGTATGGCGTTATCCATGTGCTGCTCTGTATGCCGTTTCCATTGCTGGTGGCAGGGTCCACCTTTGCTGGCAAGAATGAAAAGAGTGGCAGAAGCTATACACTGATAAACCAGCGTGGCTAGCTGTGGTCAGTAAACCGTCAATTTGGACCAACATTCACCAAAAATATCTTTTGAGAAAAGAAATTGACGTCTTAAGAGATAAGAAGACAACCCGGATTTTGAAAAAAACACGTCGCAGTTTTGAGTCTGGCTCTTCTGCAACTTCTCTAATGGATTGGATTTTTCAAAAGGACCGGCCGACGAGCGAGCAAGGGTGCGTCAGCGAGACGGACAGCGTGCCGCTCACCTGGACCTGTCTGAAGATGCCCTGGATGAACTCGTCCAGGTACTTGACGTGCCAGACCAGGAAGGAGCCGTCCGACGGGTGGATGGTGAACAGCATGTCGGGGCTCTTGTGCCACTCCAGGGTCAGCGTCTCCATCTTCCTCTCCAGCAGCATGGAGGGCAGCGGCATGCTGGAGCTGGAGCCCGGGGACGAGGCCTTGGTGCTGCCCTGCTCGCCGGGCTCCCCGTCCTCGCCCTGCTCAGAGGACGCCTTGTCGGACATCTCGTCCAGGTCTGGAGGAGAGAGAGCGAGGGAGGGGAGCCCAACCATCATGTGGTCAAAAGAGCCGGTTCTCATTGCTCCAAATGTGTGGCATGTGTATTTTGATTTTGACTCGAGGATAGACGTGTTTTGAGCTTCCTATGCGATGACAGGGCTGAATAATAGTCAAGATCTCACAATTTTCGATCGGATTTCAATATTATCATCCGATTATCATCCTCATCCGATATTGATGAGATGGCTCCAGATACCATTTTATATAGATATATTGACAATATATTTCACTATTTCTGTTTTATACTTTCTGGGTTATTATTATTCGGCAATTTTTATATATTTTTTTAACTTTTTATTCTATTTTAGTTTATATTTGTATTTTTTCTCAGACTGTCAAGCCTTTTTAAATGCTATTCGTCTGAAGGTACAGTACGCACCAGTAATCGCCATGACAAATTCCTTGTTCATGTAAAAGCGCCTGGCGGAATAAAAATCTGATTCTGAAGATGACAGTTGCCACCACCTTTTCAGTGTACCTTTTGATTGCATCACAAAAATATTTCACGGAACAAATTCAGTCGAATACAGAAATTAAATTTTTACATCCATTTGTGACTATGGTGGCATGTAATTTAAGCGCAAAATGTACGCGAAACCTCCAAACATAATATCGATATTACAATTTTCATATAGTAACACCAGAATCAAATTGGACTTTTTTTTTTTTTTTTTTTAACCCAGCAGAAGAGCAGAAGATTTCGAAAGATCAAAACAATAAATTATCACCACGGCAGTCATTCAAAAGCATGGCGGTGATATTGTAAAAGCCATTTGCGCAGTCTGTGTTCAAATACGCATATTGCGACCGGCCGTAAAGTGATGTTCTAAAACGTCTGCCCGTGGGCTGTACCAAAGTCAAACTTCATGGGGGAGGCCTCGGATTCCAGGGGGTCGTCGGTGGTCTGCTCCAGTTGCTGCTCGGAGAGCTTGCGGAGCTGCAGCATGAAGAGGTCCATGGACGCCGTGAAGCTCAGGTCCTTGTTGTTGAGCCAGTGGACCACGAAGCCGCCCCCTCCGCTGCCGTCCTCCGGGCTGAACACGGCAGAGTCCACCAGCACCGACGGAATGTCTGGGTGTGGGGGGACAAATGAAATCCAGGCATGTAAGCAGCGGTCCATTACAGCTTCCAAATTGTTAAACCGCTTTGTAATCTTGACTGCGTGCCGATTACAGCTGTCACCATTGTATATAATAACCTGTTTGCGATTATTTGAGCTGACTGCGAACATTTTGCAAAATTGCCACTCCTCATGTTTCCATCCAAACTTAAGTGGAATTTAAGCGAAGCGTGAATTATGGGTGTTTCCATCAATTGGGTTGAGGAAAATGTTATGTTCCAATGTTCAATGTCAGTGCCTCTTCTTCTTTAGGTGGATGTGTATATTACACTTTTATTACACTATTATAACATTATACTTTAGGCTTTACACAAAAACAGACAATTAAATTGTCAATCGCAATTAGTCCTATGACAATTATTCTTCAACTAAAATTTCAGGATGGTGATGACCCTAAGAGTGCATTATTCCCGTCTCTAGCAATTAAACCAACACATCATAAGAACAGGTACGGTCCCTTACTGTATGTGACTGTGGTTTGGAAAAAAGGGGATTTGACAATGTTGTTGCATTCCCAGCAGATTACAGTCAAGCCCCGAAGAGAAGTGAGAGGAGAAAGAGGAAGAGGGGAAACCCCTCCCCCTGCCCTACCTGTGTTGGGGTTAATACTGGCCGAGATGTGGAAGTGACACAGGGCGTTGGCGTGGTGGGCGATGTGGCGGTGCGTGTGCACGTCGTGCGGGGTCAGCTGGGAGGGCAGCTCCGTGTGGGCCACCAGGGCCGAGGACCTCCGTCGGCCCCGCCGCAGGTGCTTCAGGTGGTGGATCGACTGGAGGACGGGGGCGGGACGGAAGGGTCAGGTTATTATAAACGACTGGGAAGGGGGGAACGAGAAAGGCATTGTGACAATGCTTTAAGTAATCACACCGCATCATGTAATAACGCCACATTGTGTAATAACTTATAAATATAATTTATTTGACTAGTACATAATAAAACATGTATTTTGTAATAGACATCTTGAACGCAATACGTAATCTGTTTAACCACATTTGGTAATAACCTATTAAATAATGTTATTACAAATTTTGTTATTACATTGTAATTGCAAGGTCATTACAGCTTTTTACGACTAATAGGTAATAATTCAATGTTACATATAATAACAAACCAAAATTGCTGTCTTCATTTATGTCAGGGTTCACTTTTTACTACTTGATAAAAGTTTCACTACCCCAATACGTAATAACCAACAAATGTGGGAAAAGTTATTATGAACAGCGAACAGCAAGTTATTACAAAATGGGTTATTACATAATAAAGGTCAAACTTAGTACATTTTGGCAAGTTTCTACAAAATGCAACGTTATTGCATAACACTTGTGCTGCTTGGCGTCGCCCCTTGTGGTCGTCTGTGCGAATGCTCCGTGTGATTACACACATTTTAGCATATATTTCATTTTACTTAACTGAATCACGTATTTAGGAATCAGTTACTTTATTTAGTCAGTTATTACTTACTTTACTTATGTGTCCTTGTACTTATTAGTTCAGTTAGCTAAGTTAGTTAATTACTTAATTACTTAGCTATCATGTCTTTGTACTTATTGTGCATAATCTCCGGGTGTGTTGCAATCGCATTTCATTACATATACGTATGCCCGTATGTATAAGTATGTGATAAATTAACATCGTGAATCTTGAATTACTTTGTGACGCAGCACCTCACAGTTCAATCCTAATCAATTCTACTCAAGTTCAACAGCACAATGCTCAGGTCTCCCTCTCACCTCCAGAGCGTGCTGGATCTTGTCCTTGTTGCCTCCCAGGCCCGGCAGGCTGGAGCTGAAGGTGTGTGTGTTCTCAGGGATCTGACCGAGCACACTGTCCTCGGGGAGCAGCGTCTCGGACCACATGCGGCACACGCCGTCCTCGCAGGACGTGAGCAGGACGTTGCACACCGAGCCCCTTGGGGAAAAGAGGGAGAACGTGAGAACGTCTGCAAAGGAAGATGGATGGACGGATGGAAGGATGGACGGATGGATGGATGGACAGAGCTTTTCTTGGAGATATGGTGGTCATATACCAACATGACCTATATTCATACAATAATTGTATGAATAAAAAAAAATGTATATACAAGAGGGAATTAGAACGTCCCAGTGGGGTACATGAAGTAAGTACAGAGTCAGAGTATAAGCAGTAAATTCACAAAATAAACACACAACATGAAAATATGCCATAAACAGCTCAAGAAATATACAGTGTAGATTTTCAATGGAATAAAAAATTGAATCTGAACATCTGCAATATAGAATACAGTATGGTACATTTTAGTTGTAATTGATATATTATAATATTATTTGTTGATCTTTATATGAAATTTTATTATCATAAAAAAAAATATATAATATTATTTTATTATCGTATTTAATATATTTATTACTGTATCACAAGTTAACATTACCTAATCAGTGCAATTAAATTATAACAGGGTGTCTACAGGTATAAACAAGCAAAATTTAAAAAGTGAAAATATACTCTTTCCAAGTAAACACACTGATTCAGTATATTCAAAATGACCAGTAAGATTAAAAATGACAATAATTGGTCGAGTTTTGGAACATTTTCTAAATGTGTTTATTAATATGAAAAGAAAACACAAAAATATCATTGTTGTCCTAAATCATATTTATCATTACAATATTCTCAGAACATTTAATATCAGCGGACAATAACCCAGAAATCAAAACTGACGCACAAAATTGTATGCAAACCAAGGCTGTTGGCTGTGTATTTCCCACGGTAACATCCATGGTAACATCCTTGTTCGCGGTGGAAAGAGCGGAGCAGAAACGGGCAGTTGGAGTCTGCTGGCGGGCTCTTGCATTCTCTCAGTGCTTCACGCTCTGCATGTCCGATTGCACCGCCTTGACCCCCATTTTCCCAAGTTTAAAAACGCCTTCGACATACAGCGCAGTTTGCTTCGTATGCATTTCCGGGCGCTGGTTTTAAACCCCAGAGGTCCCGGGCCATTTGTCTTTAAACATGCATTTTCCCACTTCCATAAACTACCGAGCAGGCTGGCATCCAAGGCCTTAGCATAGCGGGGGCGAAAACAGGGAAATTGCGTGCATACTGGAAATTCTCAGAATTTAAGACTTTTTGAGTCCTTTTATTCGTAAATGTGTATTTAAGACATTTTAAGACTTTTGAAGGAACCACGGCCAACCTGAAATAATGTTTTTCACTTACCATTTCCTGAGTTCGAAAATGGATAACTTTACTGCAGATTCACTATATCGTTAACACAATGTCATTGGTATCACAATATCGATAATTTATTGATATTGGTATTTGGCGGCATCCTCACTTGGGCATGTACTTGCTGGTCTTTCTCCAGGACATGCCGGTGATGGAGCGCGGGTGGGCCAGGTAGATGAAGGAGAAGTTGACGGGCGCGGGCCTCTTGTCCGAGGGGTCCTGGACCACCACGGCGGAGCGCCACCCAGTGGTAGGGTACCACACCTTGAGCAAGCAGTCATCCTGCACAGAAAAAGAAAAACAAAACATATTTTTCATAAAACGTCGGTGTCGTAACAACTTTTTACGAACTTGCTTTGTCACGAACATGGACGTACGTACCTTCCCGACCGTTGCAAAATACTCCCCATCGGGAGACCACTTTGCGATGTGGACGGATGCAGCGGTCCTGAGGGAACAAGAGTGTGGGCAAAGAAAAAACAAAAGAAAATAAAAGATCAGCGATTTTAACTTCTCCATCGGTAAAACAAATCCACCCTTTACACTTACACTTCTCCTTTATTCCCGCAACACAATATCCCTGCAATAAGCAAACATCAAGAACACTGTGCTGGGAAAGGAATGGCTGTGTGTGTGTGCGTGCGTGTGTGTGTGTGTGTTATTGTGGTTTGGATTTTTTACAATTTACACTTCCCCCTTCTAGTGACGGGTGGTGTTTTATGTGTCAGCAGATGATGATTAGTGTGCCAGCGTCTCCTGTCTATCTCTCTAGACATAGAGACAAGACTTTGAAAGACACGCCATGATTTACGTGTGGGGAAACTGAGGCAAGTCTTTCAAAACAAAAACATCATTTCTGAATAAAAATAAAAATGAAAGGATAATAAAATATGCATACATGTCTAAACAGCAGTTAACAGGGATTGGGCTGCTGCACACCTGCCTTTCATGAATAGCTGAGTTTTCCCAGGTGGGTATTTAGGGCCAGAAGACGCTGCTCGGAGGAAACTGTGTAAGTAGATTAGCG
>NC_137190.1:28222597-28262597 GCF_960531495.2 Zeus faber | reverse complement strand
CTATCTGCCGGGTTGTAATACATTTTGTAACACACAATGAAATAATGATTTTATGCCCAGCTTTAAAGCTTCTGCAAAGCTTCTTAACTGCAAAATAAGTATCAGACCAAAAAACCTTTCCCTACATATGAATAACCTATTTATTGTTTCTTAATGTGAAATTGCAAAGATCCCCCGATATATCGGCCATAATTTGACCACATCAAGATCGGCAGTTATGCAGTCGATGAATCCTGATTTTTAAATGTATTATCTTTTTATTTATTTATTTATTTATTTAAATTTAAAGTATAATAAACAAAAAATAATAACATTGATTATTTATCCTGTACTTATCTGTTTTAAACTACTTTTAAGTTAATGAGCAAAATAAGAAATCCAACTAGACATTATGAATCCATCCATGTTTGTTTGTATGTTTGCTCCAGGAACGATGCTGCATTCATTGGAAACTGGAAAAACGAATTTGTCACTGGAACTCGTAAAAAAAAACAAAAAAAAAAAACATTTCATTCAATGTCAACTTTACTTTTTTTTTTATCTATTCATCCATCAAAAAGTTATTTGTGTGTTTACAGTATTTGTATGTTTGCTTGCTTCCCAATTAAATGTTCTCAAATATAGAAACTTCGATGAAATATACATTTTTCAATTCAATTCGATTTCAAAATGTTGAACTTTTGACAAAATATCGGTCCAAACATCGGTAATCGGTGGGCTAGGACTCAAAGGACTCAACAAAATTAGGATCGGGATCAGACTCAAATATGACATCACTGGGGCTCTTATTATGACCAAGCAGTTAGAAGCATCGTTTAGAACAACCAGAACAACTATGACGTTCCGAAATGCGCTTTACTTGACTGTAACGCAGCCTTAATGACGGCATGAAAGTATATTGCGATATTACGAGAACCAAAATCCCGGAGGATATCTAGTTTCCCTGCAGACTAGGCTAGGCGAAGCTTGGCTTAGATTTGGGAGACGGGCAGCGGGGTAAGCCGATACAGTTGTGGCCTTGTAGCCTCGTAGCAGCTGAGAAACACGGCAGTCGTCCTTCGAGCCGCAGAGCAGCCGGCACGGCAGCTTCCATTATTCATGAGAACAGGAGGAGAGGCTGGGAACCACCGCGTCACAGAACCATCCTTCAGAGGGACAGAACCACAGTTCTAGACTTCTGAGTTAATATTTCTGGATGTGTGTTTGCGAGGGAGAGAAAAATAGAAGAAAAAAATGAACACGATACGATTCAATTCTAAAGTTGCAATTTCTGAATCGATTGAAAATTATAATAGAGGTACTTTGTTTGGAAGTTATGTAATAATTTCCCGTGTGAATTAAATACCACCCCGGTCGCAAATCAAAACCTCTGTATTAGACTGCATCTATATGTATGTGATTGCATGTCCGAGAGTTAGTAGCAATGACTCAATTAAGTAATAAAATGTCAATACATTGATAGAGAATCGTATGGTGACCCTTTGTGTCAAAATAGAATCAAATTGAAATTGGAGATCCTGCCCGGTACCCGGCCCCAGAAAAGAGGTGGAGAGAGGGAGAGGCGATATGATGATGCAGTCCTTGCTTTACTACCACTGCAGCAGCGGCCCCGGCACATTACGGCCGAAATTAAAACCGGTCACCGTCACGCACAGTCTAGGCCTGCACTGCACACCTTCCCCCCCTCTCCGCCTTAGATGCTCTCACTCTATCCCCCACCCTCTCTCTCTTTCTCTCTCTCTCTCTCTCTCTCCCTCGCTCACAAAAACTGAGGTAGTTTGTACCTAGATGCACCATGCAATGTCCGCGAGTACCTACTTAAAAAGAAGAAAGATAAAAAAAAAGAGGAACCCACGAATAGAATTTTATTCTCTTGCTCAAGAGCTTCCGTGCAGAGTGTGTTTATTTTTAGTAGGCCAGCCATTTATCCCCTGCATTAACCTGTGCCGAGCAGCGGCGAGAAAAATTAGGTCAACACATTCATCGCAGCACGAGCAGATGCTCCGACAAAGCACGGCCTTCATGGTAAATATTGTCACACCTTGACGTACGGTGAGGGGGGGAAGCGCGTGAAGCACGGGCACACAGTCACGGCCTGCGGTACAGGTGAGACTTTCGCTCCCTGTTTTACTTGCTGCAATGGCGTTTTCTTCAAAAGGAAGAATCAAGCTTTTATCATATGATTTGTCCACAGTCATCAAAATATTAACTATTGTGGAGAGGGATGTGTGACAAGGTGCCATTCCCACCTCTCTCAGCACTGACAAAACAACAAATTGTACTCCATTACCCAATCAAGGGAAGGGGGTAAAATAAGCAGTCTATACGAAGTACTAAGTACTTCGTCCAGTACGTCGTCCAGCGTACTTGCAAAAAAGGAAGATGGCTTTTCAGATAAACGACACACTTAATTAAAAGGTACCATCCGCAGTTTTGGACTGACCCACCCTCGGCCAAGGCGGGTTGTTGTCATAGCCAAGTACTAAGCCAGTGTAGTGTCCAGTGTTTGCATACTACTGAAGATACTGAAGATTCACACCATATACAAAGATTCTGCATCCCTCGAACATTGAATTATAGACCTGGAAACAGGGAAGGTCTTGATGTATAGCTAAATTTAATTTAGTAATTTGCACAGGAAGTGTTTGCTCAGGGCGTTGACAGCAACACTGTTTCAAGATTCACGCCCAAAGGATGATAAACGGTTCATCATAATGAGAAACTAGGCTCCGAAAGATCTGTGTTCGTAATCTGCACTTTTTTTTTCTCTGGTCCTTTTCAGTACCTTCCTGCCTTACGCTTTCGGCAGCTTGGATCAGCTCCAGCTACCCCAAACAGGAATAAACAGGCTGAAGAGAATGGATAGATAACATCACACCACTACATCATTTTTGCTTTTCATTATTTATAAAATCACATTGACACCCCCACTCCCCTACAGTTCAGTGCTCTAACTGCGCCCTCCTTCCCAAAACCCGGTCTGGAGTAGGAGCTGTGGTCAGACGTCCAGCGTGCCCTGCCTGACGAGCATGACACAGCGAGAGCTGCGTGTTTAGTCGGACTGTAAATCTTTAACAACACGGATAATCTTGCAGTTCAAACGGGTCCTTTTCTCCCCATTGTGTTGGTTGGCTGCTACCTTGCAACGTGTGGAAAAAAAACCAAAAACAAAACGGCTTCTCACTTCAACGTTTGTGAAAATGTGAAAACTGCTGCGCGCCTGGAAAGCCTCACGACGTGTATGGAAAGCTCACCAGCCCACGCTCACCAGCCCACACATTTCTGGTAGTTTCACAACTATCAACACTGATCTGGGTTTGACACATAAGTGCTCATTGTAATGATCATGATGCAGTTTAGTCAATTCTCTACTGATGGACAAGTGTGCTTTCATGATGGCTGCCCTTGAAGGAAAACGCCGGCAGTTTTTAACGTTTGTTTTTCAATCATCGGGAGTCAACCCGAGTGATCGGCATGACATTATTCAAAATGATCCAGTGTTGACAATGGCTTCAGCCGACTGCCGCGCGCCGAGCTGCAGCGTACGTACACAGCACGACAGAGAAACCGCAACCACGTCGTTCGGCGTTTCCTTTGCATTAATCCATCTGCGATGCAGCGCCATTAAATTAAAACATCTGTAGAAGCTTGAGATGTATCCTTGATTCACAACTTCATGCAAACGACTCAGTTTAAACACGTCTTCAGGAATTGAGCAACATAGATGATACATGGAGATCTGCGATGCTTCCTCATTACAAAACTGGAACCAGCGAAAGAAAACATGACTAATATCGTCATGTGCCGTGACAACTGGCAAGTGTAAGTAAAAGAGAAATGGATTGCACAGACTTCCTCCGTTCCGTCAAATGTCACTGATTCCCAGTGCTTAATGCCATTACGCGAGTATGTTACTATGCCACACCCAGTGCTACTTTGATCCCGCTCTTATTTAGCCTTTATTCAACCAGTCAACAAAACCTTATGGGGAGAGAGTCTGAGAACTAGGTGTGGCCAAGCCTGCAATAGACTACAATGTAGTGTTAAAAATAAACAGTTGCACTGTTCTTCACCCTACAGTCTGGAACTCGTTTTGAGAAGATTCCTTTAATAGTGATTCTGTATTAGAGAAGAGTGGAAGCTTCTCACTCCTTTGACTCAATTTTCTTTGTCGCTCTAACAAAATGCTTTTGCGACCCAAGGTTTATATGGGTCAAGTTTGAAACCTTTAGTCCTTTTTGTACTTTATTATATAACTGCTCATCCTGGTAAAGAGTCTACTGGTAAAAAGACATCCAAGCCCAAGGCCTTGTACTTTGACATCGAAGTGTACAGTATTACGGTACTATATAGTGGTACCTATAGCAAAGCTACAGTTTAACAGCAGCCACTCAGCTCTCTCTAGATACGTGCAATGTACATGTTTGTGTGTGTGCTTCTGCATTGGTGTGTATGTGTGTGTATCAGAGTCTGGTCCACGAGCCCGAGGGGTCAGTGTGAGTGTAACAACACTGGATGTGATGTCCTAGTGTTCTTCAAATGCCCTCACATGGAAAGCAAACACAGGGCAGAGAAACCAGGCCCTGGTGGAGACCTGCAAGGCTTTGGTTCCATAGCCCGAGCTGTCCAATATCATTGGGCAGACACGTCGCTCGGTTCAACCCCTGCCCGTCTACATCGAAACAGTGACATCCGGGGGTTGGGCCCGAGAGGAGACGGCAGGAGAGGTTCTGCCCCTCGCTCCTGCCCTCACATAGCCTCGTGACAGCCAGACCAGCCAGTTGTTGGTCTTGGGCGGTTCCTCTCAGTGTGTCCAGCAGTGTGACGGACCAATCGGAGGCTGCCGACGTTCTAGGTGGCGGGTAAGTTGATGACGCAGAACAGAGAGCGCCGCATTCGGAACAACAACGATGGCGGCTCCTGAAGGTGATCGTGCCGATGCAGCCATAGCATCAGTTTTAGCAGGAACGGTATTAGATGTATGTTACAACAGCAAGAAAACACCAAGAAAAGGGTGCACTGTTGGATTTTATCAGAGGAGAAGACGTTTTCGCTGTTCTTCTGACTGGATTCGGAAAGAGCTTGATTCATCAGCTTGACAAGAATTCTGTTTTCATTGCTATTTTGCCACCCATCGCTCTCATGGAAGACCGGATGCGTGAGGCTGCAAAGCTTGGTACGACTGCCATGCAGATCGGTGTTCACAATGACTCTGATATACTACAAGGACTCTGCCAGCTAACGTGTGCTAGCAGATATAGCGAGATCATCTCTGACGAACTGTTTGTACCCAGATCCAGAAAAAAAGACTTTTTGTATGGTTTTGCTCGAAAAAACTACATCTGATCGCCCCACTACCGCAGCAGCCACAAGCCAGCCAATCACCGCAAAGGTTTTTCAAATGAATGCGACGTGTGATGGCCCACCGCGGCAGCAGCAGCTACAACAGTCTGTTAAAGGATAGATTCACCATTTTTCAAGTCTGTCTGAAAACAACAGCCTGGTGTCCATATGAACAGTGAAAGAGGTTTTTCCTCGCTGTAATCATTCCTCCTCCACTGGCTATTTGTTTAAACACTGCAAAAATACTTCATTGTACAGTTTTGTACAGTTGTTGAATGAGAATTTCAATAATTTGAACCACTTTCAAGATGTATTTGTGTAAAATGTTTTTTTACACAAATACATCTTGAAAGTGTTACATCATCAATCGTTTGGTTGGGTTGGTGTGGTGGTAATTTTACGCAACTGAACGCTTCAATTCACATGATGGGTGTAGTAGAAAGATAAAAGGTATTGAATGAAGTACTCTGTTGGTATCGGTATCAATTTAAGGTTACTGGTATTGGTACTGGTATCGTAGATTTTTTAACAATGCCCAGCCCTAACTGTTTATTTTGCAACTTTCCCTGGTTTTTCAAATGTTATATCACTATGGGATGTGTACAGCCATACTTTTGTGATGTTAAGTTATCAAAGTATAAAACAAATATATAAAAGAGTTTGTCTCTGACAAAGGGCCACGCGTTTTGTTGATCTGATTAGCTGAAGGCGTTGTCTGTCAAGGCAAGGATTCAAAACAAATGCTCACTGCGAAAGGCCAGTCTCTCCTCTGATAGGGACTGTAAAGACCTCGACAGAAAGACTGGTGGAAGCAGGCCAGTCCTCACAGGAAGAAGGTTGTATAAAGCGAAGCACAGAACCTGACACTGTAGAGATAAAACAATACAGCACCCGGATGAGAGGAAATGGGGATGGACTCAAGACCACATTTGGCCGCCATTAGCCAAGCAGCACCGTCTTCTCAGTCCTCAGGCTGTCTGCAGTGATGTCGCTGAATGTAGCTCCAGAATTTACCCAAAGCCTATTTTAGGTGTTCGCAAATGTAGTATTGGGCATATTTATGCAGAGTATAAACCATTACCACAACTGCGGTTATAACTGATATATTATGAAACTATTTTCAACTTGAAATTATGTCTTAAAGGGCCTCTAATCTAAGGAGAGGCGAATCACATGTTTTCCCCACTTTCAATGTCAGCATCAAATGAAGCATTTATGGTACTTGATGGCAACTTTTTCCCACAAAATCACTTTGAAATCCTTTTAGTTCCTTTGCAATAGGATAGTGCCGCTGAATGAAAGTAATTTTATAAAAAAACATGATCATTGGTATTTTGCCTTACAGTAACCCTAATGTGAAGAAAATACTAAATCCTGTTGTGTAACGTTGACTTATTGGGCTGAGATGGATAACAACTGATTCCCTCGCAGGCTTTAGAATTCAGATGGATATCCTGGCCTTATCACAAGTAGTCCAGAGGAGGGTGAATTCAACTAATCTATTTGAAACAGCAATGCCTCGCCAACTGACAGAGCCACTAAATGTCTGTAGCACGGAGTTGTCTGCCAAGTACCCTATTCCCACCTACCCACTTCCGCACACCACCTTAGAACCACTACACATCTACTTATAGTCCTCCCATATCCCTCTGAACTAGAGGGACTGTCCACTGAAGACACAAATAGAAACAAATAGGAAACCATCAAATAGGATATGCAAAGCTCATGGTGCTAAATGCATTACAACACCGTAACTTGGTTACAAATGATTGATTGATTGATAATGATACACTTAAGACACTCAAGGCATCGGCACTAGAGCTAATGCCGATGCCTTGGTCAGAGGCATGGGCAGGAGTCTGAACCTATCACGCACATCTTCATGGTGGGGGGAAACGCCCGCATGGGGAGAACACGGGAACTCCAGGCGGAAAGGTGGAACCTAGAACCATGCCACACATAAGCACAGCCCACAGCAGTCAGTCCATTACAAAGATTTCACTGGGTTTAGACACGACTGATTGATTGATGAAAATGACAACCGTTTAATAAGTGACAGCTCCTGTACTTCCCTTTTAAAATCCATCATACAATTACAACGCAGTAATTCAAGGCAAGAAAACAAACGCATGCTACATGCAACATATTCCAATGTGCATGCGCAACCCAGGGGAAACATCCCATATTCTATGCAAAGACAGCGTCAGCTTCTGCAGAACCCCACTGCCAGCCTCTCCAGCGCATGTCTCCATATAAGGCTCTCTACGTCACGGCTGCACAGCTGATGCTCGGTTGACAGTCCGTTGCCGATCCGTGAACGTTGGTAATTTACAGGGGAAAAAAGGTTTATTTTCTCCATATATGTGCATCTATGTTTTTTTCATTCAAGTCTGACATTTGAAATTTAATTTGGCGTAAAGTTGAGACGCCATCCCGGCCAGACGGTCGCGATCTAGCACCAATAGGTACGGACTGCGCATAGGGATTCCCTTGCAGTAAATACTACGGGATCCAGCTAAAGGTCATCCGCCCTGGAACAACGTTCATTTTTGGGACAAAAGAGACTCCGTAGACGACAGCCCTGATCGCCCATGTAGCGCGGTGTCTGGAAAAGCAGCTGTCGAGGCGGTTGGTCAATGGGCCTGTGATCATTCGTTCATCGTCGGGGGGTAGGGGGAAACTAGACCCCAGACCTGCCTCCGTGAACGGCTGGCTAACGAGCCACCGCGCTAGAGCCGTTGAAACGGGAGCATGCTAACATGCTAGCAGGCTACAGCGGACACACACAGCTTGAGCGACGCGAGGCTCCATCGCGATTCGTTCGTCGCGAACGGAGCTTTTCCAAACCGGGTCGCGGCTTCATGAGTCACTCCGGCAAAAGAGTGAACGCGCGACTGACAAACTCAAAATAAAACCCGAGGAAGGTGAACGAAGCACAACTGACATAAATCAGGATGAATGTCGGTGATTAACGCTGTGACTTTCATTTCCAGTCCACTAAAGTGAATCGTTTGTCTTTTTTTGACGAAAGGCAGTTATTGGCTCGGCTCCCTTCGCTTTTCATCTGCCGAAATCAACACTCGAGTGAATTCGGATGAACTGCGTGTTGACTGGGATCCGCCGTCTGCATCATCCTGCCTCGCCGAGTCATGTTGACCCAACTCAACGGCTCCTGCGAGACTTCCGTCCACAGCCCAAGAGCCGAACGAGGCTCCACGGACCAACCGACTCAAAGTCGAACGGCTCTTTTTTTTTTTTTTTTTTTTTTACCGAGTCACTCGTCAGGAACCGAATCTGAAAACAGAGTCTAACCTTTCACCACTAACCCTGCCAGCGAAAACAAATAACAGCAAATAATAATAATAATAATAATAATAATAATAATAATAAATACGCGCTCACCGTGAACGGGACGTCGTGGACGCTCCCCACCGAGTAGCAGCAGTCCCCCGGGTTCACGGCTCCGGTCAGCACCTGGTGCAAATGCATTTTCCTCCCCCCTCCCTCCCACCTCCTCTTTTATCTTCAACACTATAGATGGATTTTAAATTATTTACAACCAGTCCAACCCTGTCGGTGTCTCCGCGGAGCAGCTACTGAGGATCCCATCGGTGGCCGGCGTCCCTCGCCTCTTGCCGAGCGACGGAGACGGCGGGAGGTTTAATAACCGTACGTTTCGTTCAGGTCCGCCCCCGTCATCTACTTCAACGGCCGGAGAGCGCACGGCCAGTCACCCCCCTCCCGTCGCCGGGGATTATTCCGTGGAGCGGCGGCGGGATCTCCGCAGCGAGGCTGACATGCGCGTTCGCGCTCCTCTCCCCCGGCACGACTGCGCTGGCCCTAGAAATGCGAATTCCGGCGTTGTCCGAAAATCTCGATTCCCCCGGTCGGCGGCGCGACGTGAAGCCTCCCCGGCGTCTCACGTCCGTCGCCGGCCGTCTGGTGGCCCGTCTGGGCGCTGGTCGGGAGCGTCCTCGTCCGGCTCGCGGGGCCGTTTCCCGAAGCGGCGGCGCGGCGGCGTCTCTTCTAGCTGGCGCTTTTCTACGCTCTGACGAGGTGTTCGTCGATCCCACGGGGGGGAGACGAGGAGTCCGGGACGACGCGCTCTGCGCCGCACGGTCTCCGACGGGATCAAACCGTGGGGGTCCGGCGGGGTGTGAAGATGGAGTTGGCAGCGTCTTCGCAGTGCGTTCGACTTCTTTCTTATGTCTCTTGTTGTGTTTCTTTGTAAGGCGCATGGTGCGGCCCCGGCGTGAAATGCGCTTTAGAAATAAAGTGTGACTTGACCTGACTTATCGCACGTCAAGCCCTACCCACGAGATGGGTTTTGAGATCACAACCATCACTGAAATGATTATATTAAGAAATTCAGAGCAATATTATTATTATTATTATTATTATTGCTGCTGTTGTTGTTGTTAGAATAGTAGTAATAATGATAATAGTCGTAGTAGTAATAGTGTTGTTATTATTATGGTGGTGTTGTTTAACAGCGGTGTCTTTTCTTTGGATTAGGCAGCACTGTTTGTGGTGCTTTCATGTAAACGAATTCAAATTCACAAATACAACGGTGTAACGACTGTATCGAAAAACATCTGCGCTCCAGCGGCCATGACAATAAAACGTAATGCGTTGGAGTTCATTTGTACTGTTCTGTCGGCCTTAGAGCGATGACTTTCAACCCTTTTTCAGATCAAGGGCCCCCCGCTTTCAGACGCTCTCAGGCCACACATCCCATTCTATAAGGTTTGGATTCTGGGACCCCAATCGAGGAAGATCTTTATTGTTAGATGTGATGTTTTTTTCAGACTTCTATACCTGTCTATACTCTAGTTAGATAAAAGTGAATCCATGATCACAACAGTCATCCCTGTACATTCTCGGATGGTGACAACCGCTGGTAAATGAGACAACAGTCAACTGTTATTATCTTTGCTGAGAACCCCCTCGGACCTCCTGAAGGACCCTGGCCCCCCACGTCGAGAACCCCCTGCCTCGTACAGTCAACATAGCCTAAGGACCCAGGGAGTGAGTCAGCTAGAGCTGTACGAGGCCGTATCGCAGACCTTTCACGCCTTATCTCCTTTTACATATGACGTACGTCCTCCCGTACCTGCTCCTTATCTGTGTTCTAATGAGATTTCATGGAAGCAGCTTAAGGATTTTTTGTTTTTATGGCTCATCTTTACCCCCTCTTGTTTAACCACCAGAGGACACAGCTAAGGGCCATTGTAGTAGTAGTAGTAGCAGTAGTAGCGCTACAACTGCACACATTGTGGCGGTGGCCTAGCTTGTAAAGTCACCCGGCCATCACTGGGCGGTGTCTGTCAGCCAACATAATACACTGTGCGACAGACTACAAAATGGCATGGCCGTAGCCCGGGGAAAAGGTGACACGCATCCATTAACAGTGTCGTCAACAAAGGCATGTGAACTCATCTTGCAGTCAGTGTGATACCCTTTGTTCAGTCCACTTGGGCGCTTGGTGATGAAAGTGCATATATTTTTTTTAAGTTAACAGCTGTTCTGTAAAGTATGTCAAATTGTACACCAAGAAGAGAGACTAAATGCGTGTGTGTGTGTGTGTGTGTGTGTGTGTGCCTGCAAGCCATTACAGATGAAAGTTGTGGGGAAAAAAAATCCCTTTAAATGGCCTTGCCATTTTTTTTACACACCATAGAATTCACTCCAGATTAATAACAGTTGGAGAGGTTCTTTTTTTATTATTATATATTACCAGAGGATCAGCCAGTTGCTGTTGTGTTCAGGTGGTCAGCCACGCTGTTGTCAGGGCCGGCTGCGTGCCTGCAAGTGGCTGGTGATACTTTATACTGAGGCTGCTCTGCCACAGACGTTTCCGCCGGCTAAGGTCTCCGCCCCGGGGAAGGCGTTCTCTAATTGGAACAAAATAAAATCGAGCCCGCGCCCCCAGTCGACCTCTTCATCAGCAGCGGACGTTAAAGCCGGACGGATTAAAGGGGATTCCTCGCAGGAGCGTTCCGCGTGTCACTGTCATAACGGATCATCCTCGAGATGATCGAAGAGATGGCGGCGTAACGCGTCACTTTAGATGATGAAGATGCGCCACGGGATCGTCCGTACGGCGAGCGAGGGAAGGCGCCGTGTGTAACAGGGGAGGGAAAGGACGTATTTATTGCCATAGCACTCCTGCGCGAAGACGCTTTGTGCACATCCGGTGTGTGCACGTGTGGAGGCAGAGGTAGTGGAGTGCGCAGCGGCTGTGGGCGGCAGCAGGGCCGCGGCCGCCGTGGCTCTTCCGCTGTGTTTATTGTCTCCGCAGCACCATTGAGGGAACACAGCTCTGATCTACAGGGAGCAGAATTAAATGCATTATAGATTTTCTCATTTCATAGATGGCTGCCGGCTGGGTGGGGGACGGGGGTACGGGGGGCGGGGTGTTCCGGCCTGGGCCTGAAGTGGAAGTCGTTCTGTTCCAGAGGACATAACTGTAATTGAGCGTTCCTCCATCGCATCTGATGTATTTCCGGTGCACCTGGGGCTGCACTTGTTTAGCAAAGGACGCCCAATCCTCTCTGAGAGGAAGTCTAGGTGTATCGCGTCGCTTCATGTGAAAAGATGAAGGTGAAGATCCACATTGCTGCTCTGACGTCGTGAGTGTGCGAGTTTTCCTTTGGTTGGATGTATGAATTGGGAATCGGGGACAAGGTTAAGAAGCAGGCCACCATCTCTGAGCATCCATCCAACCAACCATCCATCCATCCATCCATCCAACCACCCATCTATCCATCCGCCCATCCACATTGCTGCTCTGACGTCATGAGTGTGCGAGTTTTCCTTTGGTTGGATGTATGAATTGGGAATCGGGGACAAGGTTTAGAAGCAGGCCACAATCTCTGAGCATCCATCCAACCAACCATCCATCAGTCCATCTATAATCCATCCATCCATCAATCATCCATCCATCCATTATCTATCCATCATAGATCATCCAGTCATCCATACATCCACCCACCCATCCACCCATCCATCCATCATCCATCCATCCATCCATCCATCCATCCATCCATCCATCATCCATCCATCCATCCATTGTTTGTGAAGTTTGTTTGTGAAAATGCATATGATAATAATATTATATGTTTAATATTATAAGACTGAAAAAAAATCTACAAAATAAGAATGTGGTAGAATACAAGCTTAAGAAACATGAAATGGAAACAGAAAAGAGGGTAAAAGGGTGTGTGTGTGTGTGTGTGTGTGTGTGTGTGTGTGAATGTGAATGTGAGGTGTGCCCCTTTGTCTTTGTATATTAAACCAGGCTAGAAGTAGCCAAAAATACGTATTGTGTATTTTCACAGTTTCAAATTTCACCTTAAAAGCACTTGAAACACCCAATACTTAGTGTACTTTGCTACACCAATTTCATCTGGATTTCATGTGAAAACTTTGGATTTTGATTGCAGGAACATATGTATCGTAACTTTCCATATGTACCGCTCAATATGTAATCCAATTTATTATCTTAATAAATGTCCAATTTACAATTTTCTGATCAGTAAAAGCAAAGTGTTATTTCATGAAATATATGCTCCAACGCAAGATAGCAAGATTTCACGATGATCAGGCGATAATCTCTTTCTTCCCTGACGTGACGTAATGGCTCGCAATCTATCGCCCTCGTAAACGAGGTTTATTTTACCTCCTCACCCGACACCGTAACTCAGAGGGATTACAACCATTCGCTCCTGTGTGTACGGCCTCCGTCTTCTCTCCCCTTCCACTGTGGGATTTCTGCACATGTCCAACCCCCGCCCCCACCGCCCCCGCCCCACCGCCCCCCCCTCCCCGCCGCCAGCACTTTGCTCGTGGGCCGTTACGTCCCTCCTCTGCTTTCCATCTTCCCGTCCCTCCAACGCCCCGCATCGCTCCCCATCACACGCACTCCAATTCCACGCAGGCTCTGAGAGATTTCTGCGTCCGGCGAGATGCCAGAGATTGATGGCGGCTATTGCAGAGTGTAGCGAGGTCTCGAAAACGCTCTCTCTCTCTCTCTCTCTCTCTCTCTCTCTCTCTCTCTCTCTCTCTCTCTCTCTCTCTCTCTCTCTCTCTCCCAAGTTCCAATGTTGTCCTCTCCCTGAAAAAAACCAAAACAGGTTGATCAAAGACTGATCAGTCTCTTGCGCCCGCCTTTGTTTCAGGGATGATGGACCGCCACTGCAGACGCTCCTGCGTTACTTCCCCAGCATCTTAAACCTGCTTCAGGCCATCATGCTGTTTTCAAATGTGCCTGAGTGTTTAACCATCTACCTGCCTACTTGCCCAGCTGCCTACCTGCCTACCAACTGTACTTACCTACCTACTGTACCTACCTACTGCACCTCCCTAGCGACTTTACCTAATGACTGTACCTACCTACCTACCTACTGTACCTACCTACCTACCTACCTTCATACTCTACCTACCTACCAACTATACCTACCTACCAACCTACTGCACCTACATAGTGTACCTACCTACCTACTGTACCTATCTGATTACCTACTTTACCTAACTACCTAATGTACCTCCCTACCTACTCGACCTACCCACCTACTTACCTACCTGCTGTACTTACATACCTACTATACCTACCTACTGTACCTACCTGCCTAATGTACCTACCGACTGTATCTATCTGCTTACTTATTGTACCTACCAACCAACTGTACCTACCTACCTACACTACCTACCTACCTACTGTACCTTTCAACTTACCTACTGTACCTACCTATGTACCAACCTACTGTACCTGCCTACCTACCTATGTACCTACCTACTGTACCTGCCTACCTACCTACCTACCTACCTACCTATGTACCTACCTACTGTACCTGCCTACCTACCTACCTACCTATCTACTGTACCTACCTGTCTACCTACTGTACCTACCGACCAACCTACCTACCTACTGTACTGACCTACCTTCCTACCTACTGTACCTACCTACCTACTGTACCTGCCAACTTAGCTCCTGTACCTACCTACCTACGTACCTACCTACCTACGTACCAACCTTCTGTACCTACCTTCCTACCTACCTACTGTACCTGCCAACTTAGCTCCTGTACCTACCTACGTACCTACCTACCTACCTACATACCAACCTTCTGTACCTACCTACCTACCTACCTACCTACCTACCGTACCTGCCTACCTAGCTACCCACCTACCTACCTACCTGCCTATCTACTGTACCTACCTACCTACCTACCTACCTACTGTACCGACCTACCTTCCTACCTACTGCACCTACCTACCTACTTGATGTACCTACCTACCTACCTACTGTACCTGCCTACCTACCTACCCACCTACTGTACCTTCCTAACTACTGTACCTGCCTACCTACCTAAAGTACTTACCTACCTATCTACTGTACCTACATACCTACTATCCAGGCCGACGCCTGAGTTCCGTTCCTAGGACCGAGACGTGAAGCGAATTGGTCGATAAGCGAGGACCCGCGTATTTCACGCATCTACCTACTGTACCTACCTACCTATCTACCTACTGTACCTACGTACCAACCTACCAACCTACCTACCTACCTACCTACTGTACCTACCAACCTACCCACCTACATACTGTGCCTGCCTACTGTAAATTCCTAACTACATATGTACCTACCTACCCCCTTTACCTAATTATCTACCAAGTTTACCTGTCTACGGTACCTATCTACCTATGTACCTACCTCCCTACTGTGCCTGTCTACCTTTCTTCCTATGTACCTACCTACTGTACCTGCCTACCTAGAGTACCTACCCACTGTACGTACCTGCCTACCTATTGTACCTACCTACCTAGCTACCTAGCTACCTACCTACCAACTGTACCTACCTACCTACCTACTGTACCCACCTACCTACCTACTTCACCTACCGACCTACTGTACCTGCCTACCAATGTACATACCTACCTACTGTAGGTAGGTATGTACTGTATATACCTACGTACCAACCTACTGTACCTACCTATCTTCTGTACCTACACACCTTCCTACTGTACCGGTCTACCTACCTACTGTACCTAACTACAGAGCTACCTACCTACCGACATACCTACCTATCGACCTACTATACATGCCTACCTACCTACCTACCTACGTAGCAATTTACTGTACCTACCTACCTAGTATACCTACCAACTTATGTACTGTACCTACCTACTACACCTATGTGCCTACATACCTACTGTACCTGCCTACCTACCAACTTTACCTGTCTACCTACTGTACTTGCCTACTGACCCACGTAACTACCTACATACCTACTCTACCCGCCGACCTACTGTACCTGCCTACCTGTCTACCTACCTAGTGTACATACCAATTGACCTACCTTCCTACCTACCTACCTGCCAACCTAATGTACCTACCTGCCTACTGTACCTACTTACCTCCATACCTAATTACTGTACCTTCCTACCTACTGTACCTACCTACCTACTGTACATACCTACTGTACCTACCTACCGACTTTACCTACCTACCTAATATACCTACCGACCTCTGTACCTGCCTACCTACCTACTGTACCTACCTACCTAACTACGTATCTACCTACCTACCTATCTAACTACCTACTATACACGCTTACCTACGTACCTACATAGCAATCTAGTCCGCCTACAGTACCTACTCTACCTGCCTACCGACCTACTTTGCCTGTCTACCTACTGTACTTGCCTTCTGACCTACATAACTACCTACATATCTTCTCTCCCCACCGACCTACTGTACCTGCCTACTTGTCTACCTACCTACTGTACATACCAATTGACCTACCTTCCTACCTACCTGCCTACCTAATGTATATACCTATCTACTGTACCTACCTACCTATATACCTACTCACACCAAGTGTATTTGCTTACCTACCTACTGTACCTAACTACTGTACCTACATACTGTATGTACCTACCTACCCACCTACCTACCTACCTACATACCAACCTACTGTTTCTGTCTACCTACTGTACCTACTTACCTACTAAGTGTACCTGCTTACCTACCTACCTACCTACCTACCTACCTACCTACCTACCTATCTACCTACCTACTGTACCTGCCTACCTACCTACTGTATCTACCTACCTACCTACCTACCTACCTACCTACCTACCTACCTACCTACCTACCTGCTTACCTACCTGCTGTACCTACCTACCCACCTACCTACCTTCCTACCTACCTACCTACCTATCTATCCACCTACCTACCTACCTACCTACTGTACCTACCTGCCTTCCTGCTTCCTGTACATACCTTCCTACCTACCTATGTACCCACCTACTGTACCTACCTACCTACTGTATCTACTTATCTACCAAGTGTACCTGCGCACGTACCTACTGTACCTACCTACCCGTCTACCTATGT
Organism: Zeus faber; assembly: GCF_960531495.2. Taxonomy (NCBI): domain Eukaryota; kingdom Metazoa; phylum Chordata; class Actinopteri; order Zeiformes; family Zeidae; genus Zeus; species Zeus faber. Next base: position 28,245,853 of record NC_137190.1, on the reverse strand, counting down.
ACCCACTTGCCTATTGTACCTGCCTACCTATCTACGTAACTACCCACTGTACATGCCTACCTACTGTACCTGCATACTGTACCTACCTGTCTACCTACTGTACCTACATACTGTATCTACCTGCCTACCTACTGTACCTACCTGCCTACCTACTGTACCTACCTACTGTACCTGTCTACCTACCTACCTACTGTACTCATTTACCTACTTTACCTACCTGCCGGCTGTACCTGCCAACCTATGTACTGTACCTATCAACTCTACCTACATAACTAGCTTCCTACTGTAGTTGCCTACCTACCTACTGTACCTGCATACCTATCTACAGTACCTATGTAACTACCTACTCTACCTACCTGCCTACTGTATCTGCCTTCCTACCTACTGTACATACCAATTTACCTACCTAGCTACCTACCTACTGTACCTACCCACTGTACCTACTTACCTACCAAGTATACCTGCTTACCTACCTGTTGTACCTACGGACCGTACCTGCCTACCTACCCACCTATGTACCAACATACTGTATCTCCCTACCTACCAACTGTACCTGCTAGTCTGTCTATCTATCGTGTTTGCGTGTGTGAGGTGAGTGTGTGTGTGTGCTTCCTTCCTCTTGTGCTGTAACAGGATTACCTGTTTTTTTATCTCCACATTATGAGGTTTATTTGTGTTGCTCCTTCACATTCACATTCTAGGCGCCAGCTAATCCCCAAATGGTGTGTGTGTGTGTGTGTGTGTGTGTGTGTGTGTGTGTGTGTGTGTGTGTGTGTGCGTGTGTGCGTGTGTTTGTGCTATTGTCTTGATGTGCTTTTGTAGTATTTTGTACGTTGTACATTATATGTACATTCGGAGATTTCTGTGCAAATTTCTGTGCCAAGCAGCCTATTAGAGAGAGAGAGAGAGAGAGAGAGAGAGTTTTACTGCCTCAGCTCTGTGTGAGTTGAGCACCAGATGGTGGAAGTGAGCTGATTCCTGATTGGCTCCTGTGAGAGGAGATCAAGAGCTTGACATACATAAGCACACACACACACACACACACACACACACACACACACACACACACACACACACACACACACACACACACACACACACACACACACACACACACACACTTGCACATACCGTACATACACACGTAAAAAAAAAAACACTCACTTGCAGAAACAAACACATATGCATGTCTAGACACAAGCATGCTTACAAACACACACATATACCCCTGGATGTGGAGACAAGCACACAAACAGCCACAGCTCACACATGCACACTTAGATAAACCAATATGTACACACACATACACACACACACACACACACACACACACACAGACACACACATACACACACACACAGACTCTACAAAATAATCATATAATCATATAATCCCATCTGTGTTTCAACAGGTCTGTGTGTCTGTGTGTCTGATAGTAAAGTGTGTGAGAAACTGCTGACAGTGTGAGAGAATGTGAGGCTACGTTTTGAGATACGGCTGCATGATTTTGCTTTCCAAACTAGATATTATAGATTATTATTATTATTATTCCAAGCTCACTTTTGGATTTAGTCTACTCTGTCCACTTATTTGTCATTTTTTTGGACAGTAGGTATAATTTAAATTGTATTTCCATCACGTTATGGAATATTCGGATTCCACATTATACCAAATTATACTGTTCCACCATCTATCCTTTAACAGTCGTTATTGCTTGATGTTATTAAGTGAGGTAGTGTATAGAAATGATATCATATACTAATATTATCAAAATAATATCAATATACTGTATATATCATTAAATGATAATACCATTTTATTTATTTCATGCTATTTTATTTAGTATTATTATTATATTATATATATATATATATATATCGTATCAATCATAATAAATCACAATCATAATGTAAATATATAGATATAGGTAGATCAAGTTTAACCTCGAAAATCAAACTTTTATAACATCTATGATTTTCAAATCTCCGTACAGATCAGAGAATGTGAGATTCATACCAGTAGATCTGAGTGCCTATTCATCAGGTTTGTGCCACTCTGTTAGATGTCCCCGCGGTTCCTGTGGTACATACCTGGGATTTTCCTGCCCATTGTGTTGCTTTGTGAGGTCTCTGGGAGACTGGCCTCTAAATTGGCATCTCCTTTCAGGCAGGCCTACATTCCTTCATCTAATCTCTCCTCACTGGACCTCTTTTCATATTCAGTACATGTCGAAACAGGGTCAAAGATACAACTATGACTCAGTTCTTGACTTTCCCACTTAAAGTAAGAAATGAGTAAACTGTTAAGAGACTTTACGGCTGACAGCCGTACAATCAACACAAGAAATTAGAAATATAGGGTTGGGTTCCATGTTTTTTTTTTTTCCAGTGTAGAGAAAGAAATACAAAGACGCTCGGATCTGGTGAAATAAGAAATTCAGTATGACGGCATTGACCGATGACGTAGTGGAGTTTCGATTTGTAATTAAAATGTAATGGAACAGAATGTCCAGGAGAGGGCAGTGTGACTCCTATGATCTCATGCAAGTCAGGAACGTGCAACAGGACAGAACTGAAATTTAAAAAAAAATAAAATAAAAAAAATGTATTCATATCTCAATACACATTTTATGAGTGCTGTATTGTACGTACTGCAGCTATGATACAAACAAGCATTTGTCGAAAGTTAAACGTATATTTCTGCACATGAAAGCAGTTTTTTGCAGATCGAAGTACATTTACTGGATGGACCTAGGTGGATGGACTGGAATGCAACAGCACATCTATGCAGGCCCTATTTTCTTAATCCCCCCCCCCCCCCCCAACCTTTAGGACACCCCCCAAATCAAACTTGATTAAATCTCAAATCAAGTCTTTTAAAAGTCTTTTAAAAAGTTGGCTGTCCTTTTTGATATTATTGGTTCTCTTTTCATGGGAGAGAGATCAAGGTTTGTAGGGCATAAAATGCATTGCATGAATTATAACATAGTCGTGAATTTTGTTACATTTGATCTTTGAACTAACACTAATAAATACCATAATAAATATAGCAAAATATTAGCTTGATAGGTTGGCAATACAGAAGGCAATATGCAATAAACAAAATAAAGTATAAAACATTTGAAATAGTTGAAAAAAGATAACAATAATATGACAATAAAAATTATCCTACAAATTGATGATAAAAAAGAAAGTTTCACCTCGAAAGGAACAATGAACAAGAAAAATATACAATAAATCTGAAAATTAAAACCAAAAATACACCTGAAATAAACACAATTTTTACATTCATTGTGTCACATGCGGATAGAAGTATCTGCATGTGACAAAATGAATGTAAAAATTCTCACAAAATTAACATATAAAATGTTTAAGTACAATTTATATCTGCGTGTGTTGTGAATGTATGTGTATGTGTGTATATGTATGTGTGTGTGCGTGTTTGTGTGTGTGTGTGTGTATGTGTGCATGTATGTGCATGTGTGTGTGTGTGCGTGTGTGTGTGTGCATGTGTGCGTGCGTGCGTGCGTGTGTGTGTGTGTGTGTGTGTGTGTGTGTGTGCGTGGGCAGATGGGCGAGCCACATGGCTGCTCAGACCCAGAGAGCTGGAGGAAATGACTGTACCAGCCGCTGGGCAGTCCTCCCCACCCCCGAAGCAGGAGGAGGAGGAGACCTGACTGGGTCTCGGGTTGGACCGTCTGGTAGGCGACCCGGGACCAAGTACGGACTCTCCATCATGCCTGATGATACCTACAGGTAGAGACCCGGGCCCGGGGCCGAGCCCAGGACCTTCTTTTTGGCTGGGAGCAGCATGCTACCATGACTCCTGAAGGGCACAGAGGAATCCGGACATCTGGTGAGAGGGCAAATCTTGGCACTTTGACATAAAAACACAGCGGGTTAACCTCAGAGCATCGCACGGCTCTGTGGAATGCTCGATTCTGATTGGTCGATCAGCTGCGATCAGCGCCTAGCTATTTCTGAACAATGACCGTTGCCACGGGCAACCATTTATCCGCCTGATTCACATCCCTTGTTGCACGCCGCCTACAGTACGTGTTAATTCTCACACTAGCTACTGGCGACATCTAGTGGCGCTACAGAGGAACTACAACGGAAGACTTGCAGACATCATTCAAGATTCAAGATTCAAGATGCAAGAGGTTATTTGTCACATACATATACGGTCATACATATATGCAGTGAAATGTCATGCGGATATGTCCGATTTCACATTAACGGTGTAAACGGTTGAGTCATATGTCGTGCAAAGTTCTACTGCCGGAGCAAATAGCCTGCTACGTTGTTGTTCCGATTGTCGCGGTAGCTTGTCCCCCGGGAATAGGAAGTAAACAAAATCGGGTTTCCGTTCGCTCCCTGGCACGGAAACGGGTCTTGGAATGGTGTGATTGTGTAAACCAAGGGAGTCGATGGCGTGAGGAGGACTGTAGCCCGGCGCTCGCAGCCTCGGGGCCCTCCAGCCCAAACATCCTTTTGAAGCCGCGCACATGAATGGAACAGAAGAGAACAGAGCCGAGTACAATAGAAGAGAATAGAAGCCTGACTGTACATTTCAGATCAATGCAGATCAATGTACCGCATTGTCCCGGGGGGGCGGGGGGGGTTAAAAAAAAAAAATCACTTTTCAAAGAAACCACTTTGGATTACGAAATGGCGACCTTCCCTTCTTCCCTCTTTTTTTTTTTTTTTTTTAACAGAGATGAGATCAGAGGAATGGGGGAGTGAGAAAGAGAAAATGGCAATTGGGTTTTTGAAAAGGTCTTGTTTTAAAGGAAGGCTTTTCAAATGGCTCTGTCTGTGCGTATCTCATTCACCCCGGGCTGATCATTAATCTCAGCTATCAGTATTGATAAAATACCTTCCGAAGAAAGAGGTGGCTGAAGGATCATTCTCTCAGGACCACACACTGATAGGCTTGTCAGTGTGTGTGTGTGAGTTTGCGTGCGTGTGTGTGTGTGTGTGTGTGTGTGTGTGTGAATGTTAAGGCCTTGAATTTGATGAGTAAATCTTCGAGGAAGCTCCTATAGAATTCTTATCTGCATGCGCCGAGAAGACGAGACGGCCGGGAAGAGAGAAGAAAAGAGCAAATAAATGGAATGGTTCCAACGGGCCCAGATGAATACTAAACCACACCTGATTAAAACACCAAACCCACAAAGCCCCCCCACCCCAAAAAAAAGAAATCTATTGATTAGCTGTGACTGTGGAATTTAGAAGGAATGTATGTTGCTCAAGAAGGTACATACATACAGAGTACTCGTGTTTCTCAGCGTTTATATATATATACATAATATATACATAAAATAAATGGAGCATGGAGTGTTTATATATATATAAATATAAATAAATAAATAAATAAACAAATAAATAAATATATATATATATATATATATATATATATACAATCAGCCACAACATTAAAACCACTGACAGGTGAAGTGAATAACATTGCTCATCTCGTTCCAATAGCACCTGTCAAGGGGTGAGATATATTAGGCAGCAAGTGAACAGTCAGTTCTTGAAGTTGACGTGTTGGAAGCAGGAAAAATTGGCAAGCGTAAGAATCTGAGCAACTTTCAAAAGGTCAAAGCATCAGATTCAGGGTCAGAGCATCTCCAAAACGACAGGTGTGGTGGGGTGTTCCTGGTATGCATGGTTTAGTACCGACCAAAAGTGGTCGAAGGAAGGACAACGGGTGGAACAATGACAGGGTCATGGGCGCTGATGGGCTCATTGATGCGCATGGGGAGCGAAGTTTAGACCGTCTGGTCCAATCCCACAGAAGAGCTGCTGTAGCACAAATTGCTGAAAATGTTAATGCTGCTATGATAGAAAGGTGTCAGAACACACAGTGCAACACAGCTTGCTGTGTATGGGATTGTGTAGCTGCAGACCGGTCAGAGTGCCCACGCTGACCCCTGTCTACCGCCGAATGCGCCTACAATGGACACGTGAGCGTCAGAACTGGACCATGGAGCAATGGAAGAAGGTTGCCTGGTCTGATGAATCACGTTTTCTTCTACATCATGTGGATGGCCGGGGTTAGGGTCCGATCTGATCGAGCATCTGTGGGATGTGCTGGAACAACAAGCCCGATCCATGGGGGCCCCACCTCAAAACTTCCAGGACTTAAAGGATCTGCTGCTAACGTCTTGGTGCCGGATACCACAGGACACCTTCAGAGGTCTTGTGGAGTCCATGCCTCCACGGGTCAGAGCTGTTTTGGCGAAAATCTGTCTAGCTTGCTTGTTGGAGTCAATTGGCCTCCCAGTGAGTGACACTCAAAGTGTTTAAAAAAAGATCTCATTGCTCTCATTTGATTCAAATGTCATGTTTGAAGGCTAATCTTTGATAGGTTTTGTTAGTGCCTTCCATAGACACCTATGACTTGTGTTTCAATTTCAATATGCAGATTTTAGGGATAGTTAAAAATAACATTGTGTGATCTGTAAATGGAGATTGTGAGAGGGCTCCTATAGAAGCGCTCGTGTGCGTTCGCGTGTCTCGTATGCAGTTACAACCTGTAACCTTGAGGGGGCAGCAGAGACCAGGCTAGAATGAAGCGCTCCTGAGCTCTTCAATTAGGAGTTGGGGATAAAATTGACATTTCTGCCTCTCAGATTGAGAATGAAAACCAAACAAATGAGTTTCCAGCCTCAAACTCTGACTCTTGTCTGACCTACAAACATTTGAAATGTATTTTCCGTAAGATAGCATAAGATTGTACTTTATCGTCCATTTCCACTTTGCTTTTGCGACTGGGGCCGGGACGGCATAAATCTATACACGCAGCACATAAAAGCAACGCTCCGAACAAAAATTGCTCCATTTATCCATACTTAAAAAGCACCACCACACAAAAGAGAACAAAAAGAAAAACGAAAAGAAAAAACAATTTACCTCTCCTCAACTGCCCCCGAAGCCACACACGCACACACACACACACACACGCACGCACACACACACACACACACACACACACACAAATCATTGCACTATTCTTTTTTTGGGCAGGGAGTGTAACCACACTCCAACACGACATACAGTTATTGTGTGTATATTTCTGGATGACTTCTGGGTCTTCTCCGATGAAGAAGCCAAAAATGTCTTTAATAACGACCGTTTGTAATGTTTTGATTTAATTAACAATTGAAATGCCTTCTCTTTTAGAAGAGATGTTAATCCTTCTCATTTCTAATTTCTTTGTTTATAGATTGTCTTTGCGTGGACAAGAAAACTAACCCAAGGGGATTTATATATTGTGAATGATGGTTTTGAGTATTACACACACACACACACACGCGCGCACACACACACGCAATGAACACACACACGCACACACACACACACACACACAAAACACAAAACAAATGCCAAAATAAGGCCAAGTTAATATGGCATCGTCAAGGCAAACCAAATATTGAAAGAGAGAGAGAGAGAGAGAGAGAGAGAGAGAGCAGACAAGCAGTGAGAGAAAGATGGCAGCCCATAAAGCTTTGTTTTACACCGCGCCTCAGAGCAGTGGTTCTCCAGTGCGTCAAAATATCACTCATCTCCTCTAAACGGCTACTGTCAAACAACAGGGTGGCCGTGTGTGCGTGTGTGTGTGTGTGTGTGTGTGTGTTCCTCTGTGAGCATCCGGACGGGTGTGTTTACAACAACAAACACACGTAGTGAGGACCGTCCTTTGTGTCTCCGATCACATCGCCATGAAAATTCAATTCCATTCAATCCCCCACAGCTCGTTCTAGGCCGTAATGGCCGCCGCTTCGCCTCCGCCTAATGCCGAGCATCTTCTCGGCCTCCCCGGTCCCCAGATGCGGGTTAGTCACACCTGGTCTACGAGAATGAGCAATGAGTAAAGGGGGAAACCGCAACGCAGGGGGTGAAGGGGCTCGGGGGGTGGGGAGACGCGGCGGCCATTACAGGGCTAAAGCACCAACCCGGCGTGCCTGATGAGGGGGAACCACGGAGCCTTTGCCCAGGGACACTCCATTATATTCCCCTGCTTCGTCTTTCTGTCTTGTGCCTCGCAAACACACACACACACACGCGCGCACACACACACACACACACACAGTCTACGTCAGTGGTATTTAAACTTCAAAGTACAAATTTAAAATGTGTCATATGCAAACGAAGGTGGTTTATAGTAAACCACGTGGAGTAATCACAGTCACGGCTTTTTTTTTTTGCCTATTCACACAGTATAACTCGTATTTCTAATAAAAAAATATATATAAAAACAAATAATGAGAATCAATTAAAATATGAACAAATTGTATTATTTTCAATGAATTCGTGAAAAAAACACCTCCCCATCTCAAACAATAATCCTAGTGCACCTTTCCCGGATGTTTATTTTCAATTAAAAAAAAATCAATTTTCCTATTATTGAACATATTTCATGAAATGTATTTAGTCAAATTAGTGCTTAATAGATATATACTTTATTATATTTTATTTGATTTTTTTCATTTTCCATTTCCATTCCCCGCATCCCCTTGCAATTCCGGCGCGGTCCACTAGGGAGCGCACCCCAGCGATACCTCCGGATAGTCCAGGGGCTACACCTGCCCACCCGATTACAGGCCCACGTGGCCGAGCCGTCTTCTGGATCGCTGTCACCTTGACAACCGTCACCACCGGCAACATCCCTCCCTTCACCTCCGGGCGAGGCTCCGTCCTGGGTCCCTCCTCTCTCGCTCTTCCCCTCCTTTCTCACAAACACCGATCTGCACAACAGAGAGAGAGAGCGAGAGAGAGAAAGAGAGAGAGAGAGAGAGAAACACCCCGAGCCCGTCAACAGTTATTATGGGTCGAGTCGTACAAGAAGAGAAGCAGGATCTTATAGATGGAGGGACTTCTCAGAACCAGATACAGGGAGAGAGAGCGAGGGAGAGAGAGAGAGAGAGAGAGAGAGAGAGAGAGAGAGAGAGAGAGAGAGAGAGCCTCCTGGTGGCGTCGCGTTGTTGGCGCCACGCTCGCAGAACGTTGCGCGTAAAGGGCCCGAAATAAGAAAGGAAAAAAAAAAAATCAATTCCGGCTTCTGAGAAAAACCTTTCGGCAACAAAGGGAGGATCGCTTTTCATATCCGTGGATATTGATCATGACTAATGTTTGTTTGCAAACAGTCGAAAAAAAAAAAAAAAGCAAAAAGCAAAGGGAAAGGAACGGAAAGCCGCAGTTGCTTAATTCGGCTGTTTACTCGTTACAGTGACAATATCATTTTTCAGCGCGAGGCCTCAGATGTGATTCCCGCAATTTGTTTAAATGAGGAACGGGCCGTGGAAAATACGCCCGGCCTATTCCGAACACGTTCCCTCGCAGCCGGAATGACCTGGCAGGGTGGAGAGCGTCGCTGCCGCCGCCCCGGCGCGTTGGGCTCCTTCCCTGGTAATTAGCATACTAATGGGTTAATAAAAGTCTTCCCACCGCCACTGCGTCTTTGCAGCTGAAATATGATAAAACCCCCTTTAATGAGGATGTAGCTCTCTTATTGCCTTTTATTGGACTCATTACTCATTGAAAAAGTTTTATTAAAAAACTTTGCGGGAAAATGACTATTCTTTTTGTGTGGGGGCATAGAGGTAAAGGCATGGAATCCTGGGGTCTTTATTTTTATTATTATTATTATTATTAGTAGTAGTAGTATTAGTATTATTATTATTTTATTGCGTAGACCTGGAATTTATCCTCTGCATTTAACCCCTTATAACTATTAGGAACAGTGACACCTTCAAATAATAATAATAACAATAACAATAATAATAATAATAATAATAATAATAATAATAATAATAATAATAATAATAACAATAATTATAATAATAATAATAATAAAATTATTATTATTAATAATAATAATAATAACAAATATTGACAACAATAACAACAATAACAACAATAAATAATAATAATAATAATAATAATAATAACAATAACAATAAAAAATATTGACAATAATACTTATTATTATTATTATTATTAATAACAACAACAATAATAATAATAATAATAATAATAATAATAATAATAATAATAATAATAATAATAATAATAATTATTATTATAACAACTATCCAACCGCTATCATCTTACCCCCAAATCAGCTTCCCGTTTCCTATCATCCTCTCATGAGGTGATTTTTGTTAATGTTGCTCAACCTCCTTTCTGCACCGTTTCTTTTACTGGCTCCCTTCTTTCTCGCCTGTCCGGGGCTTAAGCCGAGAGGGGTGAATGTGATAAAAGACCAGAGAACGGTATTTCACTCAAATGGAGCAGATAGCGGAAAAAAACCAACAGCTCTGCCGTTCCCATCGAGTTCGATGTTTCATTTCAAGGTGACGGCATCTTTTCATTGTTTCTCGTCTCGCCGCTTGTACATTCACCAAATGCATTAGAATGGATTAGAATGCAGCTCGGGGACGAAGCCCACCAGCTCAGATAAATCCTGAAAACGCCGTTCATCGCACGTCCCTAATGAGGTGACACGCTTGATAGGACGCTGGGAGCCTTGTGATCCTAACCGCGTTGGGCGTTGCACAAATGACTTTTCATGGGGATCAATCAGGCGTTGGCGTGGGGCAGAAAGCGACGCATCCGGACCAGGAAGTGACAGGTGGGTGGGAGGACGAAAGAGTGTTTTCAGCAAATTGCTAATCTCGAGGCTTATTGATTTGATTTCGAAACCTCTGTTTGGGCGCCGTGTGTTCTTGGTGCGGTTGGCGATACGGAGATGTGTCGCTCTGCTGTGGCGTCCACGGGCCCTGGGGAGGCGGGAGCGCGCGGAAGGGCACGGAAGGACATGGGCGTTGGACAGAATTACAATTGATTCAATCAGAAATAGAGGGGGACGTTTCGGGATGTTTTGACTTCCTCTAATGGGAAGCGCTTTAAGATGTGTGTCCAAAAACGTCCTAATCTCACACGATGTCAGTGTTCGCCAGGAGTTATGGGATGCATGTGAAAGGACAAAGGAAATGCGCAATGCTTTAGAAATATTGTGGGGTGCGGTTCCCCGTTTCGGGGGCCCATAAGATAGAACCTTGCACCGCTCTGCATAATTATTTTTTATTTCGACGAGCCAGAGAAAATTCATGATGCAATATTCGACCGTGGCTTCGCAATAAAACCCATTGGAGGATGCCAGTCTCTCTCTCTCTCTCTCTCTCTCTCTCTCTCTCTCTCTCGCTCTGTTTCTCATGCCCACACAAATGTAAATAATTCCCTGTCATGTGTATAGCGCACCTGTGTAGGGGGGAAGGATTGCTTTGGGTAACTCCCAACGCCCCTAACACCCACGCCCCCCACGCCCCCACCCCAGCTTGCCTCCCCTGCTTCTCCGTGGATGAAATAATAACTGGGTTTGGAGCGGCGCGCGGCCATTGATCCCAACCGTGATCAGGGGCCGCAGCCCAGCGAGAAACCATGACATGACGGACATGTTCTCAAGGTTCCACATGAAAGAAAGCACAGGAATTTACATTGTAAAGTGAATGACTAGCAGCCTCCTTATGAGGAAAGCAGGGATAGTCTGTTTTAACCATGACAGGTTAACTCCTGAGCTGTGGGTGTGTGTGTGTGTGTGTGTGTGTGTGTGTGTGTTTGAGAGAGAGAGCGCGAGTGCATGAGTGGAAAAGGTTGAAAATCGGGAGTGAGACTGCACTACCTGTGGATGCGGATAAGCTTGTGTTATGTGTGCGTATTAAAAATGTAATCCATTTCTCATGGTATTTCTTGAACATGTATAATTTAGCTGATATACACGTTCGTGTATTTTTTAATTTGTCTAATGTGTTAGTACATTTGGAATTATAGTGTTTAAATATTGCTAAATGTTTCTTAAAAAATTTCAGCTTCTTTTTTTTAATTTTTTTTATTTTTTTTTAAATAAAATTACCATATGGATTTCCTATTTAAGTCCCAGCTTCATCCAGAGCCAGTCCCGACGCTTGGCTGATGAACTGTACAAAACAGATTCCCAGCAGGAGAAATGGAACAGGGTTGAGCAATGTTTTACTCGCTTTACTAATATGGAGGGAGATTTTGCTGTCTCATTTTAGATTTTCATAATTAATATACCACGGATCTTAGACAGTCATTATCGTGGGCAATATGGAAGAATATCACAATTGTTTCAATTGTATGGTTTTCTTTGTAATATTTTTTATTCTTCCTTGGGAGCCAAAGCCCTGATCCACTGAAAAAGACAAGTGTGGGCAAAGAAGAATGGTCATTTGTTCCATTTATTCCCAGTTGAACATCCAGGGTCCTGGGGCTGCTGGAGGAAACAAAGAGACTTTGGACCTTGGTTTAGCTCAGCTCAACTGCTTTTGTCTGGACATTGTGCAGCTTTTTCCCTCCTGGGACTCATACTCTGCACACACAGGGTTGAATTCACAAAAGAATTGCACGGCTTTTGCGAATGTTAAACCGGCGCAAATAACACAAAAACAAACGTGTAATTCACAAAGCACGGTGAAATGCACCGCTAACTGCGCTGCCATGCAAATAACGTCTCGGTGTGCCGGTGCTATTTGCGCGTATTTAAATTTGATATTATTCATACATCTCTATGCAAAGGATCCTCATTGCAAAAAACGTCAAATTCACAAACATGTTGACAAAACCAGTTCCATGATTCCTATGAAACTCAAAAGATATCGAAAAAACAACTTAACGTTATCAGGAAAAGTGATAAAGTGGTCAGAATTGGCATTGAACCACAGTCTCTGACCAACACTGCTGCCTGAGGTCCATGGACAGCTCTGCTCAAACCCTGTTGATTTTTATTTTTTTGGACAACGAATGAAAGAAAAAAAAAGAATGAAAAATAAGATAATTATATACGGAAGAGTATTAGGGCCTCGCAAAACAAACCAACATAAAAAGATACACCTGTGTTTAGAGAATAAACTCAGAATTCTGATGCCAATGGAGCAATCAGAGCGGAGCGCGCCGCTGTCTGCGTGCCGCTCCAGTCCCTCCCTCCCCATTACGCATTCGGGCTTTCCCTGTTCCCTGTTTCCCCCCCAAAAACAGCATGTTTTTTTATTTTAGATGTATTTATTTTCCTACATTTCCTTATTTACAAACAAACAAACAAAAGTCCTGTGCGTCCACAGAGCCATTGATACCCATTTTTCTCTTTCTCTCTGCCATTGCCTGCCTGTGTTCTTGAGGCAATGCCACCATTTATACTTTGCCACATGGATCATTGCGATCGGACGCAATTCAAGGGCAAATTGAGCTGAGCAGCAATACTTTATGGGCGTGTTTGGCGCAGATAGCGAGCGGGCGCAATTCATGCGCAATTCATGGTGCTTTTAGCGGCTGCAATCCATTTCTTTGTGAATTTGCCCCACACTTTGCTACTCTGCTCGCACGTTGCACTATAAATGGTGATGTATAACCAACTGTTGCGCCGCTCCCTGCACTGATGATTACCATTATTAAAGAATATTGCCTTCAGGAACTCTTCAAATTGTGAAAACACTGCTAGCTATGTTCCATGCGACCACAGTGGAATTGTATTTAACATCTGGAAAGGTGTTACACTTTACCAGTGATAAGAGAGTAAGGATAGGTGGAAAATGCAAATATCACTGAGGAATGGTAAATTGGGTACTATTTGGAATATCCACAAGACCCTTTTAATCCAGTGGTCACATTTAATTCTATGAAATACAAAAACAACCTGTAGATTATCTACTCTGGTAGACTAAAGCAGCTGTATTTATGATAGACTGGTGTAAATTATAAAGGAAATAAAATACATAAAAAAATAAAACTGCAGATTTGTGACACGTTCTGACCAGTCATCCATGCAGGTAATGCCGTTGTACTGTAACAGTGTGAACATAACCGCTGTATGTTAAAAGCGACATAAATCAATAACCAACGGGCAAAATGACTAGGAATATGCATGGTGGTCATCTGAGCTGCATTAAACATCCAACTGTTCCAGAGTGAATCGTTTTCTACTGTTCATGGGATTGGATGTTGGAGATAATACGATTAATTTCAATATCTGATTATTTGCACATTGCATTCATTCCTCCTCCAACTACTTTAATGGGGACCTATTTATGCTCCTTTGTTACACAAGATAATTTGGGCCTCTGAGTTCCCCAAAACAGGTCTTTGAAGTTGTTGTTAAAAATACCACACCGATTATGTATTCTAGTCTTCCTAACATGCCTCGATAACCCTCTTGTTCCAAAACGGGTTGTTTTTTTGTGGGAGGCGCGACCCTCCCGGGGCCCCGAGCCGACGGGGTTTGAGCACAAGGGTTCAGGGTTCAGGGTTTCGTTGTATTTACTCTGTAACCTTCACTGCTTTAACGTCATCAGTCCACCAAAACCTGATGAGGTTGAAAATTATAGCAATCTAGTTGCTGAATCTTCACTCATATTAGATCAAGGTCTAACAACACGGCCTCATTCTTAAGTCTTAAGTCAAGTTTGTGGGACAAGGACGCCGCACCGCGATGCACCGGGACTCTTAATGCTTTGCAGGGATTTTTTGTTTCATGTAAATGTCGGGAAAAAAAAAGAATAATAAAAATTACATCTACAATTAAAACACAATATTTTTATTGGTTTTGTTTGGAGAAACGCACAGCAGATCGGATGGAGCAGATGACCATAAAAAGAAATCCGTGACGAGCTGACGTCAACCCGTGCAGAGAGTAGAAAACACCTTTGAAAACCGAGCGTTCACAGCGGTCGGAAGGGTTTTGCTCCCAGGGATTACTTTGTCATTAGTTTACCTCTTTATTTAACCCTTTGGCCACGTCGAATATGAACATCCAACATTGTAACATTATATACAGTATATAATATGACAGAAAATAAGGAAACGCATAATAGGTCCAATTTAATGAAGCCATAATGAGCCCAACAGTTAAGCCGTGCAGCCCTCTCTCTGAAAACTGACAAATTCAATGCCGGTGCTGTTTTTATCTTAATGCTTTTAAGTTTGTTCGACAAGGTTCCTTAACAAAGTCATTGTGTAAAAAAGGAGCGCAGACATTCGTTAATACAATGCTTGTTAACTTTAAGGGTGAACAGCAGTTTGACTTTCCAGCATTTCTGCATGCATCCTAATAAACAGCCCAGAGGCTTAGTCTTATTCTAATGCTATTTCCATTTCTACTTTATTAATGAGATTGCTGGATTAAGAAAAAAAAGTAATTTTTATTTAGATTAATATTTCGATTTTATTTGGAGACATATGTCACAGTGAGGATTGATGCATTACATACAATTAGCATTAAAAAGCTTAACAGTCAGAAAAAAAAACCAAGAAAAAAAAAAAGTAAATAGCCAAATATATGAACATATACATAATATACAAAGTGTGATTCTATTTCCAGGATAAATAAATGGTAAAGGAACATGAGTTATAAATTGGTAGAATATAAAAAAGGTATAAATTATAGGTTTACTGTTTAGGGTATAAATTTGTATGGTATTATAGGTACATAGGGTATAAATTGATATAGTAAAAGTAGGTATTATAGGTATATAGGGGATAAATTGGTATTAAATAAATAGGTATTATAAGTACATAGCTTTTAAATTAGTATTAATATAAACAGGTATTATAGGTATATAGGTTATACATTAGTATGATATGGATAGGTATTATAGGTACATAGGGTATAAATTGGTATAATATAAATAGGTATTATAGCTACAAAGGGTGCAAATTGGTATCATATAAATAGGCACTATAGGTATATAGGGTATAAATTGGTATGATATCAATAGGTATTATAATTACATACCAGTTAAATCGGTATAATATAAATAGGTATTTTGGTATATAGGTATACATTGGTATGATATAAATAGGAGTGGGAATGTTGGAATAAGCCCAGGAGCAGATAGACATGTGTCTTGACGGGGCTCCTCTCTCCTGAGTGAGTGTGGGGATGGGGGTTTTACCTGTTGCTCGTTAGACAGACCAATGAGCAACAGGGATGCAGCCACGCTGATCCCGGGCCCCCAATTACCTCGACCCAGGCCAGGTGTGGCTGCTCAAACCACACCATCCCCACACCACAGGATCATAAGTATATAGGGTATGAATTGGTATAATATGCACCCGACAACAAGTCCCAGCTCGTCCAGATGGTGCGGGCCAAGATCGGCTACGGCATCTAACTCACGCGCGAGCTTGACAGAGTTATAAATAGATAATATAGGTATTTAGGGTATAAATTGGTCTGATATAAATAGGTATTATAGGTATATAGGGTATACATTGGTATAATATAAATAGCTATCATTGGTATATAGGGTATAGATTGGTATTATATAAATGGGTCTATAGGTATAAATATGTACTGTGTGTAATTACAAAATGATTACTACAGTACAGTTTATGTGTTATTCAGTGTTATTCCAATACATTGCAAGGATCTGTTCATAATGAGCGCTGTCAGGGGCAACCACTTCGCTGCGCACACGTCGCCTACATGCTAATGCTACATAGCAACAATACATTTGACAGTGTTATTTCGATGACACGAGCGGAGAAGCAGGGTTAAGCAAGTGGACGTTTGCAGGGTTAGAGAAATAAACTCAGTTAATAGAAGATAGAAGAGGTTGCTACTCATGCGACCTATTCCTATGGAAGGTTCAGCCGTGACTGCGATATACAGCGGTTTGATTTGACAAAAATGCACTTATTGTCTCTCAAAGACGAATGGATGCTACCTGAAGATAAACAGAACGTTTATCACTCCAGATGGAAAGCAACAATAAGCGCTCGTCTGGGAGGCGACAAAGGGTGTCCCGCCACCGTAAGGTAATCGACGTGTTCAATGCGTTTGAAAGTAGGGAGCGGCGGGTTTTTGCATTCTGCTGCAGATCGGGATCGTGCAAAATAAGTGCAAAAACAAAGTACAATGCTACAATAAAGATTTGAATTGTCCTAATTAGACGCTCCTATCAGCCGGCGGAGAAGAGAGCGACTCGGCTACGGCGGCAAAATTTGTATTTAATTATGTTTGAAGAGTATCGAGGAAATCTCTTCCACGCCGTAATGAAATGTGTTTCTTAGCGCTCTCAACACATTCTCACCATTTTGGTTAATGTTAACAAGAGCTGATTTGTTTGTTGCCGCGGCGCCCACAGCCGCACGAGCGGGCGCGGCGGCGCCCGATGAAGACGCACGCACACACACACGCACGCACACACACACACACACACACACACACACACACACACACACACACACACACACACACACACACACACACACACACACACACACACACACACACACACGCACACACACACACACATTCACACTTTTAATAATCCATGTGAACACACACAGACACACCACACATACACACACACACACACACACACACACACACACACAAACTCTCTCTCTCTCTCTCTCTCTTTCTCTCACGCTCTCTCTCTCTCTCTCTATCGCTCTCCCTTTCCCTTACATATCAGGAGATTAGAATGCCTGGGACACACTGGCTATCTCGGAGTAAGAGCCTCTAAGTGGGAAAGCGATTGTGAGTTTACGCCTCAGCTGCAGGTGAGTGTTGAGATCCAGCCCGGAATTGGGGGTTTGGGTTGGAGTCACAGTGGGTGTGTTTGGGCGGGCGAGCTTGGTAGGTGTCTCACCGCGTGAGAGGGTGCGAATCATTCACTGCGCCCGGGACGGAGGCCTCCGTCCGTCCGTCTGTCCGTCTGACGGACTGTCTGTCTCTCTGTCTGTCTGTGGACAAAATGTCGCTGAAGCAAGGGATGGTTTTTAAAATTTGATTATATAGACGTGTTCGTAACACAGGGAAGAAATGGTTGTAATTTGACAGCATTGTGGTGCTTTGTTGGGAACCGCATACAGATGTAGTTATACACAGCGGTGGAAAAACATCGATTTGTCCATCGATTCATATGGAGTTCAAGGATTCAATCCTGTGACAGAATTGTGGATTATGGATTTTATATTGTGACACATTATTTCAGCATATGTTATTTTACACAGAAGCGTGATTTATATATATATGCTCGAACAGGGCTGAGAACAGTGTTCAGTGAGTGTTTCTAGTTCATTCTGAGGCCCACTTCTTGTTTTTCTTCCTGTCTCTCTACCTTTCCCTATTCCTTTTCCCCCTGCACGCAACAACACACACACACACCACAGGAGGCCGTCAGCAATAAGTGTTTTATTATGTCTCTCTCTCTCTCTCTCTCTCTCTCTCTCTCTCTCTCTCTCTCTCTCTCTCTACCTCCCTAAACTAAACCATGTGGTAACTGTAAAGACTTTTACTGGCGCCAGAGCGGAGTGACCCAGGGTGGATTTACAACTTTGTGCATTAGACATGGTTAACTAGACCAGGGCTGTGGCCTGCTCGGTGCACGATGACTGCGGCCTATTCTTAGATGGCTGAGGAGGAAACAATGGTAGTTCGGGGTTATGGGGGCGACCGCGGTGGGGCCCTGATCCCCCTCCGCCCCCCCACGCCTCGAACTTAGACTTAGGCGGAGAAGTCGGAGAAGTGAGGGGTGAAAGAGTTTGTAGGACCTTTAATAGAATCAGCACATTCAGGCCGGACGTTTTAATACAGCAATTTCCTATTAGCTCTCGTAATTTGCTCTGCTTGTCTACTCTTATTCATTTACCACCGCCACAGCTATTACATTTTGAACCTTATCTTATGGCCGCATTTAATAGACTGGAAAATTAACTCTCCATGAGATACTATTTAAATGCCCAGTGCTACTGTAGGACTATAATTGGTATCTACTATTTAAAATGGATAAAATTGCGTCTGACGTCTGTTGAATTGAAGGAGAGCCACTTCCCCTGCTTTGTGCTCGCCGGGCATGGTAGGGGAGAGGAAGCGACGGAAATGGAGGAATGGCGATGGCGAAAAGATTGATGAAGGGATTATTATAATTACTACTATAATAATAATGATTGTTATTGCCATTATTCCCGTGATTTTTATCATTATAGTGATGGATACTCGTGGAGCCACCGGAGCTTAGAATATTAAGGACATCACGCTGGTATATTGGTGAAATAGAGCTGGAATCCGGTTCCCGAAGCCAGGACTCATGAGGTTTTATTGGTGGATCCTCCTGGCAATATCACTTTGCTTGATTCATATTCATAAACTTAATTTAATCAGGTAATCCCATGGCCAGTCTTCCCCAATTCACCTCAGGTACAAGGAACCAATAGCGTTCCGGCCAGTTATCGGTGACGGATCTGATCTTGATAGATTTTCTAGGCTCACGTGCACACATATACACAATCAAGGGATCCGTGATCCGATCCACCGCGTCGCTAAATCTCGATTGAACAAAGAACGTGTCAAAAGGACACAGAGAGAGCGCTTTCTTAGGATGACCATGGACGGCGCCATTTGTAAGTAGAACGGTCATTGAAAGCCTGTTGTGCTGAATGGTACTGGTCATGAATTCCACGGTATGAGGTGGACGTAAGTAACGTAGGTGGACGTAGGTAAATCTGCCTGTTTAGAGTCCCGAGAGTTCCCTTCCTGAACTTGATTTGCTCAGGGTTCAGTCGGCCTGTGCCCCGGTGTAGATAAGGGGATATGGTCTCATAAAGTGCAGGTCTCATAAAGGGGTCCCAGATGGTACAGAACCTTCTGACGTGTGGACCACCTCGCTAACCCCTGGACGATCCTACACCCTTATGAAGCCAACGTACTTTCAAACTTGCCGCTGTCTTATTTCGGCGCATCACATCGATTTCTTCTCTAGCTTTGTGAGTTGAAGGGTCTTGAAGGTTCTTCCTCAACCATTTGTGTCTCGAGTGTCTTTGAAAGCAACGCGTTTGAAAACAATGCGGCTGGGAAAGCCAATCAAACGTTTCCCTTGAAAGCCGCACAGCGCGACACCTGTTACGCAACCGCCCGGTCCTCTCAATCAACTCAACAATGTTTTGCTTTGCTGCGATGATGCTGGACGGCCTCGTCTTCTTCTCCCAGATTCGGAGTGGGACGTCAGTGTGTGTGTGTGTGTGTGTGTGTGTGTGTGTGCGTGTGTGTGCGATGACGCAGCTGGCGGCTTGGATGCCTGGTCAGCGCCGCGAGCAAAGGTAGAATTGCCACACACACACACGAGCAGAAATACACTCCCCCCCCCACACACACACACACACGCACACACAAACACACACACACACACACGCACACACACACATTGCAATTAGGGCCTCCAACACATTTCCTATGTGTCTTTTTTTTCCAACCTGCCAATAAAAGGTTGTGGACCAGCACGGCTTTAAAACACTATTCAATCTGAAATTGAAGCTCCAAACACTGTACTGTCGACTGAAAGAGGTTTCCCAGACAGTAGCAAGAGTTATTTAATCAGCAATTTTGCAAGTGAAAGTGGAGAAAATAGAAGGAGGATACTCAAGAGCCCCCATCCTTTCATTGCTCTACACTCAATGAAAAACAAAAGACAAGCAAAGCACAGGGTGTTCAGACAAGATAAAGAGGTAAAAACGTTAAAGATTTCCCAATCATGTGGAGTGTGCTGCCTTGGATTCGGGCGGGACATTGTTTCAAGATCAATTTAAAACGCGGTTTCAAAATCATTCAACTTTTGTGGATGTTTCCCAGGCTATTTTCACACTGCCGGCTCTTTTTTTTTTTTTTCCACATTTTAGAACAGAAAACCACATGAGTCTGATCTCTTTAAATGTGAGGTGGGCCACTTTTGTCCGTGGTCCTAAGGCTGATACAGATTTATACATATTTATAGCAATGCCACCTCACACTGAAGATTATAGAATTCATGTGACTTTAACATTGCCTCCTATGAATTTTGGTCATGACTCTGCATTGACTGCATTGGCCGGCTCGCTGATTTCCATTTAGTTGTTATGGTTTCGCAGTGATGAACGCTTCGGCTCTTTTTTGTGACTCGGTTATTGACGACTCGCTCAGTAACGGGATTTTTTCAACCCTTCGTTCATTCGATTTGAATCGAGAGTGGACGCTCAGTGGATGTGGGTGTGCTTGGTTGCGGTCAGGACAAACGACTCTTTGACTTCCGAGACCTCTGTGGCTCCAGACTTCCAAGTCGTTCCGAAGATTTGTCATTCGCGGGTCTTCCATCACTAGTCACTTTGGTGAATGTGCGCAACAGGGGTGTGATGCTTTTTTGGTTGTTGTTTATCTGTGCGTGCGGGCCATTTCAGGAGAGCGATCGATGGAATCCGAGGCATCATTCGAACGTCAATGTGAACAGTCAAATGGAAATCGGATCGGAGCGGTAAATCAGAAATGACCGCCCTTCTAATCCACATTTGCCACAGATCTGATGCTCAAAGTGCACCAGGAACCAAAGAAAGAAAATCGAGGATGTTTTAGAAAAATACCTTCGTTTTTACTTCCCCTCCTGGCAAGAGGCTGCTGTCCGAGAAGGTCAAAACCTCTCTCGACAAGAACAGTTTCATCCTGTCTGCAACTGGCCTCATCAACAAGGCCCGGGACCCCCCACTGAAACGGACCCTCACCACCTCCCCCCATAGACGCTACACGTTATATTAACGGACAGTCCACGCCTACCACAATGCATTACATTTACGCACATCTTGGATATCCTTGTTCTCTACACTCCCCCCCCCCCTTTTTTTGGCACATTCCTGCACTACTGTTCAGTTTTTTCCACTTAAAATAAACAAAAAACAAATATATTGAACGTTCAAGATTCAAGATTCAAGAGGTTTGTCTGTCCCATACATATATTGCACACATTGTTTATTCTCTATATTGTATGTTATGCACCATTAAACCACAGCAAATTCCTTGTAGGCGAAAACTTTCTCGGCGAATAAAGTGATTCTGCTTCTGATCGTGATTCTGACGTGGTTCTCAACGCACCGTGTAGTCACGAGTCACCGGTGTGATGAGACTTCCTCTGTTTTCATCACACAACTCTGCAGCTCTCTGAGCGAGGGCGACAGAAATAGCTGCGCGTGGAGCCCACGTCTTGCCTTTCGCCTTCTTGTCGTCATCTTCATTAGCTGATGAAATATTCCTTGGATGTGAACGCCCGGCCGTGGTCGCACTGGCGACTATGAGAGAATGTCTTTTTACATCATTTGTACATCATTTTTGTTGCTTTATTTTATTTTTTGTGCTTTGCCGTTCATTTGTCAGTGCGTGTGTCATTTGGGGGTGGGTTGTCTCGATGTCAGAGGCGGGGCCGCGTAAAAACAAAATCCGATCCGAGAAAAAGGAATTGTTATTGGTCGTCAAACCCTCTGGTCTCATCGAAGCAACAGAGGCAGCTTTTGTTGCGTTGCGCATGAGAGTCATTTTAATCTCGCATCATAGTGTCCTTTTGGCTTTCTTTTAAGGGAAATTCTTCAAAAAAAATAAAACGGCCTACATTGCCTGTGCTTGTCCATTCTGACTCTGACGGCAGAGTGTTGGAGTTACCTGTCCTCCGCCCCAGCTGCTGCCCACCATCCTCAAATTCCCGCCGGGATCGTCGCTCTCTCCCAGCGGTGTTGACTGGCCACGGAGCCGCGAGACAGAAATCTAAAAGCGTCACTTTAAGAGGAGGCCCGAAAGATTAGAAACACCCGTTGATTTCTCTGCCTCCGACTCCTCTGTACACAGCTTTCCACCCAAGTGGAAAATAGGAACCATACTTCTGAAATACTCATTTTCAACTCTTTTAAATAGGCGCCGCCGGGCTCGGCCCGCTGTAAGCACGAGGAGATGAGAGGGAGAAGATAAAAGGCATCTATATCCTCTATCGCTCGCGCTTTTCACCTTATTTTTTTTTGTCCCTCCCTCCCTTCTTCTTCTTCTTCTTCTTCCTCTGCTCCTCCTTCTTCTTCGTCTGCTTCTGCATGTGTGCTGTTGATGTTCGTGTCCTCGCGCCGACGTGCCAGAGCGAGACGCAGAGACGCAGGTGAAATAACACGGGGGTAAGTGCGAGCGGCCCGGGGCCGGGGGGCGGCGGGGCGAGCGAGGCTGTCATTTTGTGCCATAAATAACAGATGTGGTGGCGTGAGCGGCCCACTCAAATGTTTATGGTCCTGAATGGGGCTGACGAGGCAGGGGGTTTCATTTTAGCACGGCTGTAATTTGCAGCGTGAATGGGATTCTTCCGAACGCCCCCCCCCCCCCCCCCCCCCCACCCATTAGGAACCGCTGTGGAGACTCACTGTGGAGAGGGAGAGAGAGAGAGAGAGAGAGAGAGAG
>NC_137190.1:28215097-28217597 GCF_960531495.2 Zeus faber | reverse complement strand
ATACCGCTCGTATGTGTGTGCGTGTGTGTGTGTGTGTGTGTGTGTGTGTGTGTGTGTGTGTGTGTGTGTAGATGGAGACCAGGTCGTATCACATCTAGTCAGCCAGCGTCTATAAAACGCTCACCTCCAAGACCAGCATCAGTAGAAGTAAGGCGTTCGATAAGCCGAAGCAAGACATCTATGAACGGACTTTGGTTTTATTAACTGCGAGGTTGAGTTGAAAATGAATAACATATCAACCTTTGAACCGATCTCAGCTCAGTTTCCAATTACCGCTTTTATTACGAATACCCTCCAGTCCAGTCCAGTCCAGTTCATTCCAGGGTGGAGCGGGCCGAGAAAATTGGACGGGGGATTTTCCGATATCATCCGCCTGCAGACCGCCAAGACTCCATACCCACTCAAAGAAACTCAAACAAATTTTCTGGTGTACCGATCCTCTGTGTAGAGGGGTTGGGGTGAGCTTGTATTAGGTCAAGGCCTCCTTCATGACCCGACTCGGTCCTGTTCTGTCATATTCATCCTTTGTGGAAATAATCCTGAGCCGCTGAGCCATCATTTTAGCTTTCGCTCAAAAAAGAAGACGTCCGTCCCTCTTTCTCTCCTTCCTCGGTTGTTATTTTGGTTTTTGTACTGGACCCTGCAGCCACCATCTTTTCTCTCCATCTTGGCTTCTCTCCACCTCTATTTTGACACACAATGACACATGTGCAATTCCAACCCCGTTCTCTCAGAACTCTACGATGCTCATTTGCATACATATTTTTTCATCTGTACAGTCTATTCACCACTATATTTCAATTTTATATCTACATTCAGTACAAGCAACCATGCTGCTTTTTAGCCATCCCTGCCATAGTATTTCATTTATCATGATGTATATTCTGTATATTTAGCTTTTTTTGCTGTGCTTTTTTATGCAACTTATCTGTGCCTGACTGTACAATAATGCCCAAGTCATGGCAAATTGCTCACATATAGCAATATACTTGGCCAAATTAGTTGATGATTCTGATCATTTGTGATTATGTAAACTCGTCAGATTCTCTATAACGGTGACAATAAACCCATAAAATTCTGTTATCGGGGGGCAGTAGTGGCTCAGGAGGTAGTGCCGGTCATCTACTAATTGGAAGATTGCCGGTTCGATCCCCGGCTCCTCCTTGTAGCGCTGATGTGTCCTTGAACAGGACACCTAACCCCCTAATTGCCCCCCCGGGCGCCTCGACATGGCAGCCCACTGCTTCTAGATACTTGGGTTACTAGGATGGGTAAAATGCGAAACACAGAGAAATGCATTTCATTGCCTTTGTACTTGCAATCACAATTAGTTGAATGTAATCGATTGGACAAAAGTGTGTATATATGGGTAAATATAACATGTACATAAAGGTAAGAATGTCACCTGTGTTAACTGATAGTCCTCTGGTGTGAAGGTTACCTCCAGTATGTACAGTAGCCAAGTGTGTATAAGAAAGAAAAACGAGAGAGTGTAAGACAAAGAGAGAAGTGAAGTGGAAGAGAATACAAGAGCTCCACAGTCCCAGCAGAGGGAGGGTGTCATCTCAAAGACATGTATGACCAGATCGGCCCCCATCTTGGCAGGCGACCTGTGGTCCGTGCTCCGCTTTGTAGCCTGCCCAGATATTCCAAATCAGTACAATGGAGGGATTTGAGGGGAAAAAAAACCAATGGTGACAAACATTCCTTCACGATTAAAATTCAGTGGTTTGACACAACGTCAGATGCCGTACAATTAGCTTCCTGTGTGTGTGTGTGTGTACATGCATGTATGTGTGTCTCCCATAAGGAAAGGGCTGCGCTGTTCAGATAATTAACAATTGTTAATCTCTTTTTTTGAGTAAGGGCAGTCAAGGAGAAACAGAGCAACTGGTCACTAGGCAGAAGAGAGAAAGGAAAGAAGGCTGTTTGTGACTCAAATAGTGCCAGTGTAGCTTCAAAATGATGAGTTTGAACAACTACTCCAACCTTGAAACATCATCATACAATAGAAATAATACATATTTAGTATGTATGTATGTAAACCAATTATATCACACAGTATATGCAACATAGAGCATGATCCTATTGTTTATGTCATTTCCTTCTAAAAGTACAAGCAAATTTGCTAGAGGTTTTTCAAGCCCCATTTCTATAGTCGGAGGCGGAGTGTTCACTTTTACGTTTTAAGGACAAATAAATCATCTAATCATTTGAAACAAAAGGTCGATGTAAAACCCTGCTGACAATGACAATTGTTAATGACTGACTTGTAGAACAACATTCAGCATGTGTTGCTGTCTGATCTACTGTACCATGTGGTGGCGAGGAAATTCCAGTGTGGACGACCAGCTGTTCTCTGTGCTGCGTTAACAGGCATTACCGAATATCGTGTTCATTAAAGAACATCATTTTCATTTCCCTTACTACCTGTAATACGTGATAAAAAAATATATTTATATAGGGGGGGACTGATTTAAAATGTCCCGGGAGGAATGGT
>NC_137190.1:28195097-28210097 GCF_960531495.2 Zeus faber | reverse complement strand
GGAAATTGAAGGTGTGATGATGAATGTTGTCAGTGCATCTGTAGGATGACTTTGGAGATAAAGAAAAGGAAGAGAGCGCAGGCAGAGCCGAGGATAAAAAGGTGGAATTTGAAGAAGGAAGACTGTTGTGTGGAGTTCAGGGAGGAGCTAAGACAAGCGCTGGGTGTTTAAGAGTTGCCGGATCGCTGGCAACTACTGCAGAATTGGTGAGGGAGATAGCTAGGAGTGGTGTGTCATCTGGACAGAGGAAGGAAGACAAGGAGACTCGGTGGTGGAATGAGGAAGTACAGGAAAGTATACGGAGGACGAAGTTGGCGAAGAAGAAGTGGGACAGTCAGAGAGATGAAGAAAGTACAGCAGTCCAAGGAGATGTGAGGTGAGGCGAAGAGGGAGGTGGCGAAGATGGATGAGTTTAAATACTTGGGGGTAGGGTTACTGTCCAAAGTAGCAAAAAGAAAAGAGGGAAGAAGGGAGTGCAGGCGGGGTGGAGTGGGTGCAGAAGAGTGTCACAAGTCGGAGAGGGATGCTGAAATGGAGCTGCCAGGCAAGAGGAAACGAGAAAGGCCAAAGAGGAGCCTTATGGATGTGGTGAGGGAGGACATGCAGGCGGTTGACAAGGCAGAAGAAGATGCAGAGGACAGGACGAGATGGACCCCCGTTAGGGGTCGCCCCCAGACGGGAGCAGCCGAAAGAAGAAGAAGTTAAAGAAGTTAAAAAACACCCACATTGGTTTATTTAACTTTACTGTCCTTCAGGATTTCAGCGCAGGCGACTGCGTTTTTTAGCAGCGGGGAAGCAAAATACGGGACTTTTCATCTGTCTTACGTTCTTTTTTCTCATATTTAAAAGGGATTTGTTGATGATTTGTTTTTTCGAAATGTGCTCCGTCACGATAACAAAAAAAATTACATTCTCCCATTGTGTTTCCCCTGAGTAAATAAAGCCATCCTTAATGAGGCATTCGCTTAAGGAAGTTTGAGGAGTACATTTTTGACGTACACAAATGTTGACTGCAGCAGTCGCAGCACTGCGGGCAGCCAGATAGCGGCCCAACACTTCAACCAAAACAAAGCTGGTGAGCCCGCGTTTCCAGACGCCAGTCTGTCTGATTGGAATGGTTTTAGGGAGCTGCGCTGTCTGTGGAAACGGCTGCCAATCAAGACCAAAGTCCAGCTCTTCGAGGTAATTTTCAGTCTTCTAAAAACGTCTTGTGCATATGAACACGCATTTGACAGACAAAACTCTATTTGCAAACCCTATTTTGAAAAGTACCTTCAAAATAAACACAATACAAGTGGTGATCCTTCCTTATTTTAATCCCTCGCCCCATCCTTTATCTCTTTCCCCCTCAGCCTCATTTCCTTTCTCTCTTCACTTATCTTCTCTCTCTCTCCTCTTTCTAAAGTCATAATGCTTTATTTAGCGCCCGAGGAGTGGGTGCACAAATTAAAGCAGGGTTTCCCTACGAAGTGCCCAGTAGTTCATCAGTGTGAATTACCGTCCGACAGCTTTATGGTCCTGCACCGCTGCCTGCAGGAGAGCCCACCCTCATGACGTTAAAGGAAAAAAATGTACATGGATGAAAAAATGAATGGCTTTAATGGGCTAGGGATAAGAATACTGACCTCCCCACTCTCAAGGATCTCTGGGAACTTATCTGACTCTTTGACTTATTGAAGTGTTCTTAGTCTAAGTCCCGATGGCCGCACGATCCCGCAAAGCTCCAGCATCGAGAACCTCTGTGGTCTTTTTGGATTCGTCACTGTAGTTTCGGTGGCACATCAAGGAAATGATCAAATCTGCCTTTTTCCTCTTGCCTATTTTCATCAAAGGATAATGCTGAAACCTTGATTCATGTCTTCAAGGATGGATTTTTCGTTACCTCCCGGGCCCAGCTTGACTAAAGTCATAAGGACTCTTCAGCTTAATCAGAATGTAGGGACTTACAAAAACCTGTCCATATTACACCTACCATGGCCTCCCTCTATCTTGGCCAATAAAGCATAAGCTATAAGAATGGTCTGACGTCATCAGAGTGACGTCAGTTGAAAATCTCGAAAGTACTATGTGGGAGTCTCTACCCACAGGTACGGGTTTAGGGAGGGAGTTTAAAACAAAATAATAATATTAATAATAATAATTTGCCTGGGCCCAGGAGGAATGATGCTTCACTATGGCTCCTGGTCCTCTGACGAGCCCAGGCACCGATCTCCCTATGCAGTCAAGATCGTCTAAAAATGGCCTGATCTTTTTCCGCTCAAGACCTGACGGACGTATTGGTCAGTGACTTAGATAACCTGACTGATCCAGGTATCTTTGTGTTCATTTTGAAAAGGACGTCTTTAGGAAGGGGAGATCTTGAGAATCCCAGAACGCAAGCAATATCCTTCAAGTGCCTTGTACTGATAGACAGCCTTTGTTTTGGAGTTAAAACTGAATGTGACATTTGTTAGAAAACTAACATTGCTGGCTCACTGTACCACCTGGGGACTGGAGGAGAAGTGTGAAGGAGACGATGGAAAGAAGCCTGCACACACACACACACACACACACACACACACACACACACACACACACACACACACACACACACACACACACAGGGTCTCTCATATGGTAATTCCAGCATGATTTACTGCTAGACTTTTCCAATCAATCACACACAATCTGACAGCTTCTCATACCTTCATCCGCCACACACACACACACACACACACACACACACACACACACACACACACACACACACACATACACACACACACACAGACATGCACACATCCGTACACAGACAATAGCATTCAATCTGATTTGAACTCGTCTGTCAGTCTCCGGGATGTGGTTTTTATTCCATTTTATGCTGCGAAGAAGAAAACAACCATTTTCCACCATCTTTTTTTTTCTCTGTCAGACAAACAGCTGTCTGACGCAAAGGAAAACACACACAGACACACACACACACACACACACGAACACACACACGCACACACACACACACACACACACACACACACACACACACACACACACACACACACACACACACACACACATGCATGCACACGCACGCATGCAGACTCCACACAAACACTTATGAATTTGCTTGGATAAATTATTGGATCTGTCAATCAAATCCCCCTATTATATATGATTTCTGCATCTTGTCACTTGAGGATTTCTTTTGTGTGTGGGCGGATGAGGCAATGGTGTTGCCGTCACTTGTCTTTCCTCTCTGTTGCCCCTTCTTTGCTTAATTTGCGGATCCCTCATAAACCCCAAAGCCTTCTTCTACACCCACCTCACACACACACACACACACACACACACACACACACACGCACATCCAAACATCCTAGGTGCTCTGGTGCTCCCCCTCTAGCTCTGACTAAGAATAGAGAATGTTTGTCTTACCTTTGCAACTGTGTATGTGTGTGTGTGTGTGTGTGTGTGTGTGTGTGTGTGTGTGTGTGTGTGTGTGTGTGTGTGTGTGTGTGTGTGTGTGTGTGTGTGGTGTGCGTGTGTGTGTGTGTGTGTGTTTGCATGGCATCACACCCCTGTCAACGCAGCTCTCGGTACCTTCTGGCTCGTCGCGCTGTGATGAGGGCGACAGCCCTGCAAGACCTTGGATGTTGGGGCCGCGGCTCCCCCTTGCACACGGGGACATTCCTGTTTGTGTTCCCTCGCAGACAACAGACCCAAACGTTTTTTTTTTGTTGATAACACAACTGACAGCATCCTTGTTTCTCTCTCTCTGCCTCTCTTTTTCTTTCAGCCCCCCCATTCCCTCTTTTGTGGACATGCACACACACATATCCATACATAACCCTGCCAAAGGCCATCTTATACCGCAAAAATTAACAAGGAAAATGGAGCAAACAATACAATTAGATTAAGGCCCTAGGCAGGTCCATCAGGGCTTGGAGGAATGTCATGCCCTCAGGACCGGTTCTTCCTATAGGAAGAACGCCGCGCCAGCAACACACTCTGACGCCCCCCCCCCCCGACTGTTTGTCTAGAGTGGCAAAATGGCTACAGCCAGCCCTCGGCACCGTCACGTTGTCTAACAGAACAAGCTCCGCAAGGTAAGCATCATTTATGAAAGTAATATCTACCGAATTATGGCTATAAAAAACACATGCTGCTGGCCCAGTGACAATAGGCAGATACCCACGCTTCCAGAGCCGGCGTCAGACAGAGATCAGCGGAGGGGCATTCATTTTCAATGGGTGGTCATATATATATATAGTATATATATGACGCAAAGATCCATGTAAAAAGGTACCAACCCATTGAATATGAATGCCCCTCGGCTGATCTCTCAGAGGTCCATTTCTCCACTGAGCCTACTTCAATTTGGGACTGGAGGAATCGATGTGCAATGTCCAACTACACTGTCTCCACTCCTGCTACTGTTAATCCAAAATGTGTTTGATTTTTGTCACATCCAGGAAACATAGAGCGCATCCATTGCACTTACCAGCTTCCCATTGCACTCGCTGAAACGCACGTCCATTTCTCCCAGAAGCTCACAGCTCTCAGCTCTTAATTTGTCTGCTTTATGTTGTTCTGTTCGACACTCTCCTCAAGAACGTACTCTACCAAGTTCCTGTTCAGGGCACATCTCCTTTTGCTGGGTTGTGGGGATTTGTTATTGATGATAGCCTTACTCCAAAGCTCGGTGAATGAGGTCCACAGTCTATAACACTGTGGCGGACAAAGGGGCGTGGTCAAGCACCGGCTCCGGACCATCGGATACGTGTGAATATCTCCATGCACACAACAAACCTCCACCTGTGACACCTCCACCAAAGCCCAGGTCAAACCAGGTGTTGCCGGACCATCATCTGCGAACAGCCTGCGAGTCCAGCAAAGCCTGATGTCTAGCCCCTTGTAGCCTTACCACTACTTGGTAGGCTCCTTTCCAACCGGGGGAGGGATCCGGCGGGCCGGCGACCCGGACCGCCCGCAGTGTCCGCATCCCTGCCCAGACGTTTGGGCAGCTCCATGATTTCACCACTGCAGCACCGCTATGGGTGCTGAGGGAGACAGAGAGGGGACAGCACGGAAAGGGGAGAGAGCGTCTCGCGTCACCACAGAACCTGGCCAAATCCGCATTTTTCCTGGGGTCGGACGAAGAGCCACCCCTGACATTGTCCTATGGGGCACTGCAACGGGCTGGGG
This sequence comes from Zeus faber, assembly GCF_960531495.2. Taxonomy (NCBI): domain Eukaryota; kingdom Metazoa; phylum Chordata; class Actinopteri; order Zeiformes; family Zeidae; genus Zeus; species Zeus faber. The sequence goes on along the minus strand of NC_137190.1, from coordinate 28,204,916 downwards.
ACCCGGTGAATCCCGCGTGGGTCCTGGGGATGGACGTAGCTCCTCCCCTGACGTTGTCCTCTGGGGCACCGCGACGGGCTGGGGACCCAGCGAATCCCACGTGGGTCCAGGGGACGGATGTAGTGCCTCCCCTGACATTGTCCTCCGGGACACCGTGACGGATGGGGACCTCGGGAATCCCGCGTGGGTCCTGGGGACGGACGTAGATCCTCCCCTGATGTTGTCCTCCGGGGCACCGTGACGGACTGGGGACCCAGGGAATCCCACGTGGGTCCTGGGGACACTCTGGATGTCAGGCTGGCTCCCGGTTGGCGGCGGCGGGCCAGTGGCCGGTCACGGCGTGCTCCAGGGAGCTCACTCTGGCGAGGATGCGCCACAGCTGACAGCGGAGGTACTCCCACTCTTTCTCCATTTCAGCGAGGCGTTTCTGCAGCCCGCGGATCGACTGCCCCTCCCGGATCCTGTTTATGACGCCACTTGTGGGGGTTTCTTCCCACAGTTAAGGGTTCAGGCAGGGAGACTGAGTGTTTCTGGCTGGGGTGCGCCAACATGGCTTGAGTTTTATTGTCCATTTTAGTGTCTGGCACACAGGCCACAATAATATATATATATATATATATATATATATATATATATATATATATCTGAGAATCTTTTATAAAGTGGTTAATAATAGTCTTCTCGGGTGGAGGAATAGAGTTCCGCTCCTGGGCTGCTCACGAGCCGGTGCGCCGCTCTCCTCTATAAGACAGATAAAACGTTAAGAAAATTCCCTGCCTTGATTTGGACCAATCAGCTGATTGGGCCGATTCGACGCAGCGTGGTGGCCGCGGGAAACGAGAACCATGCTGTCGTCCGCAGGCGGTGCCTGACCACGCCCCTTTGACCACCACACTCATTGTGGACCAGTTTCACTCCATTCAGTAGGTCCATTTCCTTCACCTGTAACTATTTGTTAGGCAAGTCCAGAAGCAGTAATATCTTGTGCACTCTAGTTCCAATGAACACAAAGCTAGACTCCTTTATCTGATGTAGGCCAGTTGTCTGCAATCTCACTTCTGATCCATAAACCCGAGAGCTGGTCGTCTCTGACAGTACCACAGTGATATCCTCCAAGATTTTAACCATTACTGAGACCGTGGCAAGGTGGCCAGTCTAACGTTGGTCCAGGAGGCTCTTCAGCGAATCACCTTTATAGTGAACAGAGTTCACTGGGCTTCCTGAGGAAATTATAAATGATGCCACACACATTAAAGAAATCATAAACTGCTTCTTCAGCTAACAGAGCGTGAATGAATGGTGCAGCTGGTGGTTAAAGCAGTGGATGTACTGTAGGGAATTCTCTGCCAAGTCTCTACTGGAGTAATTTTTGGACTCCTCCATGTTTCCCAGACATAAGGGACGTGCCATCATAACACTAACTCGATTATTTTGCACTGCTGAGCCCCGCTTTTTGAAGTTTTTCTAATATCACGTCAGTGAGTGTCCCTCCATCCCCAGCTTCGGCAGAGGCCATTGTAAGCAGATGCTCTGTCACCTTCTTACTGCCTGCTGATGTGAACCGAACGACTATAGAAATGTTCTCATCCAGTGGAGTCACGAGTCCCGTTAACTTTGATTGTGAACCACTGCTTATTGCCTCAATGAGTTTGTTTGTATGTCATAATTTGTGTATATTGCATTGCGAGGGATTGTTTTCAAGACTTTATCCAGCTGCAGGTGTCGTGGTTATAAAAGTTCCAGGCCTGGGCCAGTGAAAATGACTGGATCTCTGGACTACGTTGTTATTTTATACTGGCTTCAAAAAACTCGGAAGCAGGAGCAATGAAGTTCATCACCATTTCTGTAAACTCGCTAACATCAACACGGGTGGAGCGAATCACGGCCCAGTCGACGTCGCTCAGCACAGCCGAGTCGATGTCACTCAACACATCCTGCAGCGTGGTTTCTGACCACGCTGCAGGATGTTCTCCTGGATGTTCAGTTCTCCCTCGTCACCGGAGCTTCCCGAACACGAAGGAGACAATTGAATTCCATGTAGGCTGCTGTTCTAACCACAACAAAATCCGCGGACTAGAAATTAATGGTAGGGTCCCGGTTCTTTCATGTAGGCCCGACCACACTTCCAATCTCCCGACAATGTTCAACCACTGCATTGATGCAGAACCGTCCACACCTGCATCGCGATGCATCTTAAAATCGAGAAATTTCCACACCTCTAATATTTAGTAAGCAATCTTTCCCAATTTATATTGATCAATTTAGTGTTATCAATTTTGAATGCTTTAAGATAAAATCTATTAGCAAAGCACAAACTACAATTCTGAAAACAAACACACCAAATTTGCATTAGTGAGCCAACAGACACTTTTTCCAGCAACTTAAAAACTACTGCAACACCACATTGTGATTGTGATATTGTGACCAATATCACAATCATCTCTCATAATCTAACAGTTCAAACTGTTCAATATCTATTTATACTATCTCAGCATGGACAACAGTTGTTAACTGGCACTTATATCCAATTAAATTTTCATTTAATCTGCTAAACACCACTAGTTAGCCATAATCACAAGGACCACAATTTGTCTGTTGGTTAAATCACTCAGTCCTGCATCTTCCTCTGCTGAACCAATATCTTACTAAAATGATTTTTACAACTCTCTTTACCCCAAGTTCTATCCTAAACAAAGAATCCCAAATGCATAATTTGCTCACTTTCCCACTTTGATTATTTTTCACATTAGCTTTCGTAATCCTTTCAGTCGATCAGATAACTCTGTAGCTCTCTCTCGACTTGCAATATTTTTGCCAACTATCTAGGATGGGACAGCGCCCACAATCCTCTTTTTTCCCTCAGTAATAGGTGCAGTGCTGCGATCCACAGTGTGAACAATGTTAATCCAACACCAGGAATCCCTTCATTCCGCGTTGGTTGTTCTAATTAACACTGCATGTTTTTTCCTGACTCTCCACTCACTCCAGGTGGTTCATGTATAATATTCTAGCTGAATTTCAGACACACAGCTTATTTTAGAGTTATAATAACAATATTTACAAGCACTTTTATACACTTCCTTGGCCAAGTGTCACAGCCTTAAAGGCTCTCTAGTGACGCAAGTGATTGTCTATCCCTTATGCAATTTTAAACTCCCTCCCCATACAGTCCTCTCCTTCACTTGCTGCAACGACACAGGCAAAGAACGGATTCCACAGTAGTTATGTCTGGAACTCAATAGACTCCCTGCCCGTTCAGTCCTCTCCTTACCTTGGGTGGTCGCAGCAAATGGCTGTGACGACACAGGACTAAGAGTGGTATCTACAGTAATTCTGTCCACTTAGTTCCTCTTGAACTTTATAAACTATTAACTTTAAATTCTTAATTCCTCTGTATACTACTCTATGTTCTTAAGTTCTTCTTGAACTTTTATGTTCTACCTATCTGGCGTTCTTTCTAGATAATACTTCCTCAACACTAGAAGGTTGTAAGTAATTAATTCGGACGCCCCTCTGGATGAGCTGTACATTTACCCACATCCAGGCTCTGCTCAGTCTCAGAGTAATTACAACATGCACACCGTTGTCTCTTACTGGAGCTAAGAATACTACTCAATTTTCAATAAACACACACAACACACTTTTTACACAAGACAAACCACACACCAACTGATTATAGCAACATTCAACAGAAGATCACTCATTATTTTCACACCATAGTCTTTCATAAACACACATGCACAAAGATTATTCCCCTCAGCCTCTGTTTAAGTTCTTTTTTCTGATTAAATTTAAAATTACAGTCATTTTTAACTAGGGCAGTATTTTACGTTCATTGGAGAAGGGACTTTTCTGATACCTGCAACCTGGTTGGAGTCCTGCATTCAGATACAAACCGAATTTTCATAAAAAAAGGGCTCTGCTTTCCTTCAAATTTTGTGGTCAATAGTGTCTCTGAAGTACAGGTTAGTTCCTTCCAGGTCTTCGGTCTTGGTCTTAGTTGTCGTTCTCTCCTGGCTCGGCTCTTCAAATGTCGTGGTTAAAAAAGGTACAGGCCTGGGCCAGTGAAAAAGCCTGGATCTCTGGACAATGTTTCTATGGCTTCAAAAAACTTGGAAGAAAAAACAATGGAACCAAAGAAAATCTGAAACAAAAAAGTTTATTGTGTATTGGAAAGACAAATACAACAATTAACTTTGAGTAGGCCTTGCGAAACCGACTGTTCAACCGACTCTTTGTTCTCATTTTTATGTCCGAGGAACACCCTTCTTCCGTTACAAGTTCCACCCATTTCAGTGCCGTGAGCCACTCAAAGTCCTGTTACTATGATTTACTATTTTTTTGGGTGGTTAAATAACAAATCAGATTTTTTTGTGGGTTTGAGCCAATCACAGCTCATAGTCCTGTCATCCTTTGTTGAGCAACCCCCCTTTCTTTGAAATGTTGTTACTGGAACACTTACAAATGTCATATTTTCCATATTTGGGCATACTTTCTCTTCCTTCTGTCGTACATGACCTTGAACATTTTTCCCTGTATTTGTTGAATGGCTTGAGGTCCCTGTCCTGGTTTTATAGTGTGCATTTTTAAAAAGGTTTTTTTTTAGAGGACTTGAGCTCCTTTTATCTAATTATTTCCCTTCGTTTTTTATACATAAATCTAGAGGATTGGTGGTTTAGTATAACATGTAATTGGTTATTTTCATGTGGGGTTACTAATTAGTATAATATGTAATAGGTACTTTTGGTGTGGGGTTATTAATTAACCACCCTTTTCTAAGTGTGTTTTCAAATAGAGGAAGGAACAGTCCACCCCCTCTGACATACTATCAAAGGCATCTAGCTTACCTCTCAAAGGTAGTTGATTTGTTGCCAGAAACTCCAAAATGTCTACAATGGCAGACATGAAGTATCGATTCCTGGAAAGCTGCTCTGTGTTAATCAATGTGGAAATCTCTCTGTCTGTTTCCCTCATTCCCGCCAAGCGGCCTTAAATGTCAGGTGCTCTTTGGAAGTTCCATGTTTATGGAAACCTTTGTTTGATTCGCTTGCATGCTTCCGGTTGCAATATCCCTTCTTGATAAAAGTTGAATCAACATTGATACATGCTGACAGAGATTTCCTGCCAGAGAAACAGAAATTGCCATCTGTTTTACAGAACTGGAGGACTTTGCAATAGTTAGCTTTGGCTGTCTTATGTGCAGGTAGTGAATGCTCCACCCCTGCCAACTGAAAGTCCTTTTTCACACAACTTACGTAACGTAACGTGCAAGTGCGTGTGGGAGGGCAGTTTCCTCATAGGGCCACTGTGATTTTTATCAGCTTTACCATATTCTCAAATTAGGAACTGTTTGTAAATGTATGCTTTTATTATTCCTCAATGAAATGTGAATGAAATGAAACCTATACTATTTTGTTAACTATTCTAAATTATATCATAATGCAATTAGTCGGGGCATTTAAGCCAATTGAGGGTGCATTGCCCCCTAATGTCCCCCATAACACTGGCACTGATGCCTTCACATTTGCATCACCTCCATCGACAAACTGGAACACAACATGGGGAAAATAGAATTTGCTGAGAACATCCCTGCATGCAATTTTGTAACAGTTAGCATTCAACCCTTTTCCAGCATCAAAATTGGAACGACTGCACTGGCTGTATCTATTTATTTTAAAGGTCCCTGGCAGAAGGAGGCGGATGGGGTGAACAGTGATGTGTGATGCTCGGGGATCTGCAGCAGGAACTGGAAAGCTGGTGTTTGGATAGCGGTCCCTTCAGACCGGGGCCTGGAGGCTATTTGTGTTGAGTGGGGTCCAAGATAGCCAGCAGAGCAGCCTGGTAATGCCTTGCGGTTGTAGCCTGGGTCAAGATAATACCTTGTGAATAAGGAGCTGAGGGGTAGCGGGTTAAAACCATTGAGATTTGAATGTGACCAGACTTGTGTGCCATGTGAAATGTGTGTTTGTGCATATGGGGTTATTTTTATTGTGGCATTCTGTGCTATGTCCGGCTCTGCAGAGCGGCAGATAGAGCGATATCTCAGCACCAGCATGTTTCAATCACCACCACTGGCAGTATCACAATGGCCGAAAATGGCCAAACATACAACTGTTGGCGCATGGGCATGTTTCTGTGTGCTGTCAATGTGTGTGTGTGTGTCTGAAGACAGAGGAGATAGAATGTTATTATGTGTATGTGCATTCTTGTGTGTTGGATTATGTGTGAGCACTGCACTGCTGGTCATATTTCTGGCAGGGCTGGTTTGTGGGTGTGGCAGAACAATGTGCTACAGTGGCTGCAGGCTAATGATGCTATGATTGAAATTGAAGCCATCGCTTGAGCATGTTACAACAACAAACCCACGATCCAGACGGTAATATTTGGGATTTGGTTTCAATATAGCATCTGTATCCTGAACGTTATGGGGGCTATGTAGGTCCTCTGGCAACGACAAGCGAGGGATGTTTCCAATCTGTAAAGCGCAGTAAGAACTGTCACTGGCCGAGAGGGTGTTATTTACATGGACACTGATGGTGGTATTAGCCATCTGCCAAAGAGCTGGATGGGTTTCACAAGGCGAGGCTGCGGACCAGTTACCGCCAAGACGGTCTTTGTCTTACCACCCCCAAATGACTACTCTGGCCACCTGTACTCTTTACTCCTAAATTGAATTGGCGCTCAGCCATTGGGATAAACATGGCACAGTATTTCCATAAAGAAAGTCACATCATCATTAGCTGTAGATTCAAAATAAATTAGAGGAAAGCAAACAAGTCACTTGCATAAAGGTCAGCAGGAATGAGAGTCTCAGGGTGCAGCTGAAGGCATTTCCATCCTCCTATTTAATCACAGCCATGATATTTTTTCAATTGACCCATCGCAGAGGCATGAATGCCCTACAAGCCTTAAGTGATGATAGTTATACTTCCAAAAATACCCAGCGATGACTTACAAATGGCTATATAGGTTAATAAGCAATCATATTGTAACCAAAGAATTGGCATTTGGAAAACAAAACAATAATAATGTTTTGTCCATTGCTGTTGGCTGTACCTCAGTCTGTCTGAAGATGAACCGAGGAAATACACTTCATGACATTTCTGAGAGCTGGTGTTGGAGGAGATATTACAGCCTTTGGCCAAACCTTCCTCTGTCATGGTTTATTATTCACATAATTTGTCGACGGAGAAACCTTTTCCTGAAAATGCCCATTGTCTTTCAGCCTTTCATATCCATTACTTGGCTTTGATGGCAAAACACAAGCTAATGCACCTTTTAAAGATTGCATTAGCCCTAAACGATTATCCAAAACGCCAAAGAGTTTCAAAGTCACGAAGAGAGACACTTGAAAGGTGGATGTCCACTTGGGGCTTTCTACCATGATCTGCTGCCCAGAGCAAACAGTCCAGAGACCTAAATAACGGTCAACTTCACAGTATCTGCTGCCCTCCGGGGATATAAATACCACGCACGATGGACATGCCTGTATTCAAGTCATGTCAAACTCACGGCCACACGCATGCTTGAGAAACGCACCATCCAGTTCATCTCACAACGCACATGCAGCACAACACAACACTGCAGATCTGAGCAGAGCTTGACAGGCAGAGAGACGGAGAGACGGAGGGAGAAAGAGAGAGAGAGAGAGTGTGAGAGAGAGAGAGAGAGAGAGAGAGAGAGAGAGAGAGAGAGAGAGAGAGAGAGAGAGAGAATGGGTGTGGAGAGATAAAGAGAAAATAAAGGGAGATTGAATCAGGCATCCAGAGAAACAGGAGACAGCACTCATTTAGATTGGTTCCTTTTGATATCTCTGAAAAGGCGATGAGAATTTGTCAGAAGGAAATTGGGGAGGCGACGTAGTGTGGTGAGCGTGTGTGTGTGTGTGTGTGTGTGTGTGTGTGTGTGTGTGTGTGTGTGTGTATCTGTGTGTGTGTGTGTGTGAGGAGGAGGGTCTGGTGTCTGGCTGCATATTATTCCGAGACAATAACAGAATCACAGATTGGTGAGTGAGTGGGTGAGTGGGTGAGTGAGTGGGTGAGTGAGTGAGTGGGTGTGTGAGTGAATGAGTGAGGGATTGTGTTAGTGAGTGAGTTGACAAATAAGTGAGGCAGTTAGTGTGTGAGTCAGTGAGTGAGTGAGAAAGTAAATATTAGTATTAAAAGGTAAATGTATTTATAAATACGCAATCAAGTAGATATTTACATTTAATAATTAAGCATGAAGGACACCCATCAGTAGTCAAACCAATAGTTTCACAGCTGTCGCCAGCAAAGGGTTAAATAACAACAAGTAACATCACAGAATTAGAGCTACGGTCAATAGAATGCTGCAGGAATGAACCCTCATCTGAAAGTCAATAGTTTTTTTGAATGGGTTTTTTAGTTGGATGCCTGAAATAAGGGTGGTGAACTCAGGCTTGAGAGATTTTCACGTTAGTGGTGGTGAGGTTGAAGTCACGCCACCGTGATGTAGCTCCATTATAGCCTCACATCAGCTTTTTACTCCTGGCGATTTACTCTTCAAAAGTCATAAAAGTGGTGTTCCTTTGGGAAGATTATCTAGCTGAACAAAACGTCTTAGTATCATAAACTTTTGTTTACCAGAGATATTATGTTCTGCAATAATCCAAAATCCAATGGAAAAGTCCGATCGGAATCTGGTGGAGGGAACCAGGGCGTTGTTAAGGGGACGCTACGTCATCCCTGCACCGAGCTATTGATATTGAAGATTTGCTCAACACTGCTTTCCGATGACGATTCCTCATTGATAAAGATATCGCTGAGTCGTGCGGTGATATCAGAGCGGAAATAAAAAAATAAAAATAAAAAGGAGAAATGAATGAAGGGAACACAGAGTTGACTCCGGACTCCCATATCCATTTAAAGATTGGCGGATGGATTAAAAAAAAATAAAATAAAAATTCAAATCTGTCACGGCTCAGTGGCGGAGCGCGACTCAAAGGAATTCTCAGCTTCAAAGGAGTTTGAAAATTAGGAAGTCCATCACGGCAGGCAAAGGGAATAAAGCAATTGGACATAGAGTGCAGATCTCACATTTTGACTGAACAGATCTGTACTTTGTCAAACTCGATGCAAAGGCCGTGTGTTACTTTTTCACCAGCACAGCGTTATTTCTTGTTCAAGCGACATGCGATCAATAAGATCATACGATTCCTTGAGTGATAATATCGGTGGCGAACGCGCAAAACTATGCAGTTGACAAGTGTTCGGCGTTCCCAAACGTTAGCGTTAGCGGCAAGACAATGTTGCCTCGAGCCGTGGAAATGTCTCTCCTATTGACGGCCATTGACGAATTCCGCCAGGAAACACTCTCCTCACTGGCGCCCATTCATTGAGCAAATTTGCTGACATGTCAGGAGTCAGTCCACGATGTGTATACACAGACTATATACTACATAGAGTACATATGTGTGTATGTGTGTCCTTAAGAATCGTGAGGCAAGCCGTGATCTCAATTCCAATCAAGAAAATTGATCAAGAAAAGTGATTTAGTGTAAATTTATAGTGGTGGACCAGGGGTCAAGGCTCTGGGATCCGCCGGTTGAGCTGGCTCTTTTACACTACGACCCACATCCCGCCAAAATGGCATGATGAATGGGGACGCGACGGGACAGACGGACCCGAATCTACGACTAAAATGGCAGTGGCAACGTACCATGTGGCCTTGAGGCCCTGTTCCTCGCACAACCAGCATTACTAGTTTATGCCTTTTTACGCGGTGGCCATGTGCCGTCCATGAGGCCAGCAGGGAGAAATCCACGCTCTCCATCCGACTCCATTATTCCCGCTCCACGTC